>NC_056718.1:26527660-26540160 GCF_018831695.1 Puntigrus tetrazona
TTCGGCGATTCCTTATCAGGCGACTCGATGAACGCAAATGACGTTAAAATACTGTCAGGAAGCCGAAGCGGAGCGGAGCACGTCAAAAACATTCGTCTGCGGTAAGAGACGAGCGTTTGGGCCTCAATCACGACCAGGCTGGGATTTCACACAAATCGTTTTTCACTTGAATATTTCAAAGCCATCAGAGGGAATCGCTGCGAGCGGATAGCGGGCTTTCGAACGCCCGCGAGTGCTTTCTCTCCAAACACCATTTGCCATCCGTGAAAGACTTCTCAGATGAGTGTGTCTGGCTGCGCTCGGGCCTCTGCTCGCTCACGCGCCGGCCGGACGGGAGACACTTCTGGGGGATTTTCTGATGATTAATGCTGTTTGCCGAGTCGAGCATCACTAGAGCTGCTCTCGATGTGGCATCAGCGGCGCGTGCCCTCTTTTACCTTTACTACTCAAGTACACACTCGAGTCAACAACCCTCCACACACACACACACACCCCGACTACACAGCCTCCACCGGCAGAGAAACCTTCTGTTTACTCCCCAGACTGTACACACAAACACACACGTGTGTGCATAAACACACAGATATATATATATATATATATGTATGAGATGCTGTCAAATGCAATCGTGATTAATCACATCCAAAGGCTTTTGTTTATACAATATTTGTGCACACTGAGTATATTTATTATGTATCTATAAATGCACACACATGCAGTGTATATTTCAAAAATGCTGACATGTACGTATTTTTATTACTATAGGCTACATTGCATTTAAAACACAACTTATTGTTCTTAAATATATACATGCATGTATTAAATACAAACACACAGTGTACACACATACTTGACTTAAAAGCTTTTTTTTTGGATGCGAGTAAAAGTGATTGATCGTTTGAGTCTATATATATATATATGTATCTGGTGGTCAGTCTTTATTGATTCCTGCAGTAAAAGCAGAGTGTAAAGGTTTTAATAAACAGAATAATAGCACAGTGTTGCAGTGCACACAACATATTGGGTGACATAACGGAAAATCCCCACAATTCACAGAAACAAACGTGTGTGTGTGTGTGTGTGTGTGAACTGGAATATGTTGTGAAGATGGTCTTTTAAAATGAGGTCAATTATCGCAGCGCAGCGAGTGAAATGATCCCAAAGGACCCGCGACTGTTTCGTAATCACATAATGAGAGTCTGTGTGCGCGACGCCATGTTTATCGATCTTAGTAATGCAAAAGAGATAAAAGAGATCGCATTTCACTTTACAGTTGAAAGGGGAAAATCTGCTCAGGGAAAATGAAGCCAACGTTATTTTCATCGTGATAAAGTCATTACATCATTTATATCTTTACATTAGAGTATTCTGCTTTTGTTTCAGTTATTCACTTAATGTCATGAAAAAATGCATTAAATGGAAATCAGTTCTATTTTTGAGATTATTTCAGATGCATATAATAGACAACTAGAAAGCCCAAATCGTAATATTAAATATTTATTAATAATATTACTAATACAAATTTTAATTTATACATGCATTTTAGCATACTCTATACTGAGATGTTCACTACTGCGTGAGTATATTTCATATTAAATGTTTCATGTATGCACTATTCAATGAAATAAGTCATATGCATTTGTATGCACTTGCGTATGTAAATGCATTTTAAAAAATGACATATTGTTACGTCATTACCTCTCACGAAAAAAAAAAAAATGCTATACAAGGTCTTATCCTTCCTAACACTGACATCAGACCATTTATTAGTCATTGGCTGAAGACAGACATTAACTAGTCACATATGTGAGATTAGAAAGGTCTGTGAGACAGACTCTGAGCTTGATTCTGTCCAGGTTTCTCTCTCAGGTCACATTGCTCTTCTCCTGATCCAGAGAGACCGTGTTCCCTGAAGCAGATGGTGAAGCTACGCAGAGATGAAAAATATCCCATTAGCTTTTGGAAATGAATGGATTTTGCTCTTTAGAGCCAAGCCTGGAATGAAGCTGCACACGAGTCAGCCCAGATCTGTGTTTAATCAAAGCTGTCTGCATGACCTCATACACCTCCATTACACCTGGACCTTGGAGCGGAGCATCAGGTGCGCCTGAGACACACTGAGAGAACATACTCGAACACTACTCACTCACTACTCACTCACACATACTCACAAACATACATACTAACACACTACTTACAGACATACTGACAATTTACACACATTCACACTACTCACACACACATACTCACAAAAATACATACTTACACACTACTCACACACTACTCACTCACTACTCACAGACATACACTACTCACAAACATACTCACACACACATACTCACAAAAATACATACACACTACTCACTCACACACATACTCAATCGCTACTCGCACACATACTCACAAACATACTCCCACACTACTCACTCACTACTCACAAACATACTCACAACTCACACACATACACACTACTCACTCACTATTCACGCATATACTCACAACTCACTCACAGGTTACTCACTTGCTACTCGCTACTTACACTCTACTCACACACACATTCTCACAAATATACTCACACACTACTCACTCACACACATACTCAATCACAACTCACAAATATACTCCCACACTACTCACAGACATACTCACAACTCACACACATACACACACTACTCACTCTCACTCACTCACTCACATTCCCACACACACTACTCACACACTACTCACACTACGCACACATACTCACAAACATACTCCCACACTACTCACTCACTCATCACAGACATAAACTACTGACAACTTACATACATGCCCTACTCATACACACTACTCACTCACTATTCACATTCCCACACACTACTCACAAACATACTCACTCACTACTCACACACATACACACTACTCACAAACACACTCACTCACTAATTACTCACTACTCACAAACATACTCACAAACATACTCACTCACTACTCGCGCACATACACACTACTCACTCACTACTCACATTCCCACACACTAATCAAAAACATACTCACATACTACTCACTCACTATTCACACATATACTCACAACTCACTCACAGGTTACTCACTTGCTACTCGCTACTTACACTCTACTCACAAATATACTCCCACACTACTCACAGACATACTCACAACTCACACACATACACACTACTCACACACTACTCACATTCCCACACACTACTCACTCACTACTCACACATACTCACAAACATACTCCCACACTACTCACTCACTCATCACAGACATAAACTACTGACAACTTACATACATGCCCTACTCATACACACTACTCACTCACTATTCACATTCCCACACACTACTCACAAACATACTCACTCACTACTCACACACATACACACTACTCACAAACACACTCACTCACTAATTACTCACTACTCACAAACATACTCACTCACTACTCGCGCACATACACACTACTCACTCACTACTCACATTCCCACACACTAATCAAAAACATACTCACACACTACTCACTCACTATTCACACATATACTCACAACTCACTCACAGGTTACTCACTTGCTACTCGCTACTTACACTCTACTCACACACACATTCTCACAAATATACTGACACACTACTCACAGGTTACTCACATATTTTTATACTCTGGCATTTGGCTCAGTATGACAGCTTATGTTTTTGGTTAGTGATAAATTGTTTGATTTTGATTATGCTTGTACAGTAAACAAATGTTGATTTGTAAAAAAAATCATGATTTGATTTGATAAGAGCACACTGAACTGATTACTTTGCAATAAATGCAATTTGACCTTCATTTTTCATTATGCATAGCTATATGTGTGATATAGTATATAATTGTATATACAAAATATGTTTATAATTCAATTGTACTATATTATAAGTTATTAAAAGATTATAACTCAGATTTTTATTATCTTTATATTTTAAAGGATTTTAGCATTATAATATTTTTTTAGATTTTATACACACACACACTTACATTAGATTTTAAATATTATATATCATATATATATTTTTAATTTAGAATATATAAATATGTAATACTGTAATACACACACACACTTATATTTATTATATCTGCGTTTTATTTATTACATTTTTACATTGTATAATATTTAGAATAAGACATGGGAACCTATTAAAAAAGGTTGATAAATACGATTACTATTTATTAACCTATTTATTAAGAATTTTACAATATTGCTGATGCTGCCAGGCAATTAATGTAAGTGCCACTTCATAAAAGTAAAAAAACACTTTGGCTATTATTACAACTCCACTCTAGACTAAACAATATAAATCCTGCTATAAATCACTTTTTCATGGTAAATGTTTTTTTTTCCCCATAATCCCATCAGAAATAAGGGTTTTAGCTTTTGTCTGCTGCTGCTGCTGTTGTGAACTAATCTCCATTTGTTTGTCAGACCACCAAAGCTACACGTTTACCCATTACACCAGAATACATTCAAATGCACAGGCGCTCGTTAATGAAATGCATATGAAGCAGTGGGTGCCGCTGCAGTGCTTACAGTCTTACAGTGAGACATCCATGGGATTTTCTAATTAAGACACAGTCATGACTGGATAACCAGGTTGTGATTAACCTTTCCTGCAGATTCCCGGGATAACTAGACAGAGAGCCACTCGTGTTTAAAATATGCAGATGCGTTTTGTTTTGAAGATATGATGAAAATGTTACAACGTTTGAGAAATCCTGCGGAAAGCAAGCCGCTGTTGTCTGTAGAAACGTCTGCCTGCGAGTCATGCTGGAATGATTGTGTTACGAAGACGCGATATCGTGATTACTCGTGGGAAACCGAGGGATTCAAGTAAGTTATTTAAAGAAGCAGTTCCCCAAAAATGATAATGCGCAGTAAATGTGCTCGCCCTCGAGCCATCTGAGATTAGGATGAGTGTGTTTCTTAATCAGGTTCGGAGAAATGCGGCATCGCATCAGTGGCTCAGTGATGGAAGTGAATGGGTGCCGTCGGAATGAGCGTCCAAACAGCTTATTGTGATGTTTTTAGCAACTGTTTGGACTCTGATTGGCTTCCATCACCCAGACACTGATGCAGAGACACGTTTCTCCAGATCCGATGAAGAAACGCACTCATCTGCATCTCGGCTGACCCGAGGGTGTGGCTATTTTCAGCTCATTTTAATTTTTGCCCGAACTGCCTCTTTAAGGAATCGTGGCAGCTAATCGATACAGAAGGGGGAAAACAAACATGAGATTGTCCGAACGAATCACTCTTCACATCATAATCCTAGCGTCGCCTCGGGGCACACCGACTAAAGGAGTAGTCGGCTGAGAGCTGATGTAAAATCAGAGGCACGGCTGGTTAATGACGCCATTCAATCGCCTTCAAATGACAAACACTTGTCACTGCTTTTGTTATCGCTGTGCTTGATTGACAGCAAAAGTAATTGGCTTTGATTGAAAGCAGCTGTCAGTCGTCATAATCAGCACGAACAGACTCTTAATAAAGGTGGGATTCTCATGCACCGCACCTTACGCTGCCTAACATTAACATGGACAGCATATTAAAAGAATGCATTATTTAACATGAACGCACTTTATTGTGAGCCACATTTGCTTTTTTGTGGGTTTAGCAGGAGACTATTTAGAAGACTTTCAAGGGAGAGGGTTAAGATCTAAAAAATGAAACTGAAATTTGTTTGTAAAAAAAAAATGTAAAAAATAAAACAATTATATATATATATATATAAATCAATTTTCACAGGGCCCTAAAAGTATAATTATAATTCTGATCATGAAACTTTACATTTAAAATAAAAAAAAAAAATATATATATATATATATATATATATATATATATATATATATATATATATATATATATATATATATATATATATATATATATATATATATATATATATATATATATATATATATATATATATATATATATATATATATTTAATTCTGTTCATGAAGCTTTAAGTTTAACACATTAAAAAAATTATATATATATATATATATATATATATATATATACTCATTTTCACATACATTTCTTTTAGAAAAGATGGTGTTTCTGACAGCTTTTATATCTTTTTTTTTGGAGTGTATGAATAAACACCATAAAGCTTTCATTTACACTCGTTTATACACTGATGGTTTGCTTGTGATATGGATATTTACACTGTTCTGCTGAAAGTACAAAGAAATTGGACGTGTATTTATGTTCTTCAGGACCCGGAGAATGGAGCTCGAGCCTTTTAATGAAGTTTTTCTCACCAGCGATGTGAGAGAGCGACAGATCGAGTCACGCCGGGTTATATCAGGAAGGGTCAAGCGGAGTTTTTCCTCAGGGAATGTTTTTTTATTTTATTTTTTTTAACCACAGCAGAAAAACAATCTGTATCTGGATCACAGATGGGGACACGTCTGTGTGATGAACACGATGCTGAGAGCACATCTCTCCTGCTGGAACCAAAGCCAAGTCAAGCATTACTAGCGCTATCAGTCCACAAATCATGTCTAGTTGAGCTCAGAAAAACCACTCGAAATATCTAAAAGCTTCTTATACTCCCTGAAGGAAGATCCGTATGAATTGAATATTCTTTAAAACTGACTATAGCACCTATAACCATGTAGTTTTACTAGCTACTACATACGAGTCTCTTTATCTGTGCACTGCAATTACCCTACACTGTACGCTACTATTTTCCTACTAAGTCTTGTTTTCTAGTCTAAATATGTAAAAATTTATGAATTTACTTCATCAGGTTAACATCTATCTTAATATCGAGTAAATGCATGTTAATTCAAGAATTTCTTTTGCTGAAAATAAGCAATGATATCTGCTAATGGTGTAAGAAAAATCGTATAATAATATCTAATAATAGCTGGCCTCGGGCTCCATGCAAGTAAGCATTCCCCCGATGGAGCCTGCTCACAAAGACTCTGGTCCTATTGGTTGCGCCGTACTGGCCCACCTGGATCTGGTTTTCAGAACTCAACCTCCTCTGAGGAACATACCTCTGAGGAAGGACCTCCTTTCTCAGGAGCTTGGCACCATGTGGCACCAGCATTCTTGAGGGGCGCCAGAAGGTTAAATTCTTCTAGGTCACCCCTAGTGCCTTCACGGGACCTCTCTGTTATTCTGGCCGGGCTTCAGAGAGATCCATTTGAGCCACTGGAGTCAGTTGAGCTTAAGGCAGCACTCCTGACCTCGCTCCGACGTCCAAGCATTTTCGGTGAGGAAAGGGTGACTCTCATGTAGTCCTGAGACCCCGGCCTGGATACGTGCGTACGGTTCCCACCACGCCTTCGTGATCAGGTGGAGAACCTACAAGCACTGCCCCACCTGGATCTGGTTTTCAGAACTCAACCTCCTCTGAGGAACATACCTCTGAGGAAGGACCTCCTTTCTCAGGAGCTTGGCACCATGTGGCACCAGCACTCTTGAGGGGCACCAGAAGGTTAAATTCTTCTAGGTCACCCCTAGTGCCTTCACGGGACCTCTCTGTTATTCTGGCCGGGCTTCAGAGAGATCCATTTGAGCCGCTGGAGTCAGTTGAGCTTAAGGCAGCACTCCTGACCACGCTCCGACCTCCACGCATTTTCGGTGAGGAAAGGGTGACTCTCATGTAGTCCTGAGACCCCGGCCTGGATACGTGTGTACGGTTCCCACCATGCCTTCGCGATCAGGTGGAGAACCTACAAGCACTGACTCCAGAGGAGGCAGATCCGGCCTTGGTGCTGCCGTGTCCTGCTCTGGAGAAGCTATTTGTCTTTCACGGTGGTCAGCAGAAAGAGGAGGCAGAGGTTGGTCCACTGGATAGTGGATGCCATCACCTTGGCTTACGAGGCCCTAGGTGAGCCGTGCGCCCTAGGGGTTAGGGCTCACTCCACCCGGGGTGTTGTCTCCTCCTTTGCGTTGGTGCACTGTGCCTCTCTGGCAGACATCTTCAGAGCTGATTGCAAGGTACACGATCGCAAGGCACTACAGTCTTTGCACAGAGCCAGTTTCTTCCTGTGCGTTGGGTAACAGGTAATTGGTGGAAAGAGCTGGCCAGCGCCATTCCCCCTCACTGTTTTCACCTCGAGTAAGTTCCCCAGTCGGTGAACCCTGGTGGAGCTTCCTCCGACACCCATGCGGAGCAGTCCGACGCCAGGCCTAGTATCGGTGTAGCTTGCCTAGTTCCAGTCGGCCCCTGTACAGAGCTAGGTGCTCCATAGAGCCGATTCTCCACGGGCGATCCTACTTGCATACCTTCTACGGTAAGGTGTCTTCCTTTGACAGAGCGTTCTGTCTGTCTCTGCTGCGAGTCATTCCTCTCTAGTGACGGACAGACAGGGAACGTCTCGGTTACGTACGTATCCCTCCTCCCCTGATGGAGAGAGCAGAGACGTTATGTCCCCTTGCCACAACCTTGAACCATCACTGGGTGATGCAAACCTGATGAGTGGTCACAGGATTAGTTAACCACTTGCCAAATTTCATTAGCGTTTTCCAAATTTCATTACGTCACGACATAACGTCTCCATTCCCTCCATCGGGGAACGAGGGTTACATACGTAACCGAGAGAGTATTACAACTAAAATCAAGACAAAAATCCCGAGCAAGAGTCGATGCTTAAATCGATGCCGTAATTCCGTTTAAAACACAGCATACGGTTTCTATTCATATTCTCCCTCTCAAAGCAAAGCAAGTCTGCGGTCGAGCCGAATGACCTGCAACAAGCACAGAACTCTGAAATCCCCGAGCAAACGCAGGAGCGCGTGTTAATGAATCAGTGTCATACTTATTTTGCTCCCTGCTGGGCTCATTACACCGATGTGTTTGTCTTTCTCTGCACTCATTTACTATTATTGATTTGTTCCTACGCCTTCAACCTCTTTCCCAATATCAGTTAGTAAGCAGCGCCTATTAAATCCAGAGTCTTTACATCCACAAACTCCCTGTGGTTTTGGCGAGCGGCCAATATGTGCTGCGCACGGGAATAAAACACGACGTGGGTGCTGGTGATAATAAACTAGGCCCAATGCAAACTTTGTTTGGTTTCAGCAGCTTTCCACACTCCTCCTCCTCCTCACGAGAAAACACGGCTAAAAGAATTGAAAGAGACGTATTAATTTGGGCCTCCTGCCGTGAAACTGACAACAGCCACACATGAAAGACTTCTCCGTTCATCCAGACCTTTCTGTGCGCGGTCTTATTACTTTCTGCGAGATTTCTGAACAAAAGGTATAGAAGAGCTCAAGCTCTCTTGTGATTCTTCTCCGTGTCTTCCGAGGCTTTCTTGCTTTGTGCTCTTTATTTCTGTTCGGAGCATCCGAAATAAGAACGAATGTGAACTGGAATGTTGTGTTTTAGCGCATTAGACGCTAGACGTCGCATTTGCATCATTCATTTACAAAACATGCTAATCATGCTAAGAACACGCTAATCACGATAAACGTGCTAATGGCATGTTATAAACATGATTGGCAACATTTTTATTAATCATGCTAACAACATGCTAGCGACATGCTAGTCACATGAGAATTGTCCTAGCAACATGCTAACCATGCTAGTTACACTCTAATCATGTTAGAAACGAGTTAGCAACACGCTAATCATGCACTAGCAACTTGATAGGCCTCCTAGAAATGTAATCAGCATCTAAGAAATGGAATTATTTCTTGAATTGTGTATTTTATGAAACGTCGCGTCTAAATATACACCGCTTTTCGCGTTTTCAGAGAAGATGTGAAAATCAGATAAATCATGTGAGAAACATCTTAGCAACATACGCTAATCGCGCTAAAAAAAAACATGCTAGCAACTCGCTAATCATCCTAGAAATGCTCAACATCTATCTTCTATACATTTTTAGAGCTTTTATGACTGATTTTTCAGTCTAGGTTTTCTCAAGCCAACCCAAAGATCGTCTTGATAAATATTTGATGTAGTTTTTAGAAATATAGAAATAGATAAATGATATAGAAATAGATTTAGGCCAATACACTACAGGTGAATATAACTTAACTGACACGTAACACCACTCCACTGAGCAACGCACGTCTTTTTTGAATCGTACATTTTGTGAAACGCTGTTTAAATATGCATCAAATTCTGATGTTTCCAGAGAAAAGATCTGAACGTCTGTTTATTTTGTTAGCATGGTTTTTACAGAAAGGTTTTGGTTTTTTTTTCTTTTTTAATACCTCTATATATCAGAAAAAGAAATTGCTAACAGACATATATCAGCAATTTTAATAATAAAATGTTATATAAATCAGTGTGAATAATATATGAACAAACCCCGATTATAGGAATAAAGCTCTAAACACGTAGTGTATGTAAGTTCTACTGAAGTGGAGAAAAAACCTTAAAGATATGGAGTGACATTTAAATAAACAGACATAAATACATGAAGTGCAATAAAACTACATTGCTTCAAATTCTTGTTTGATGTTAAAGTTAAAATATTGGATTTCTCTTTTTATTCCTCCATGAATCAGACCGAAATAAATACATTTATAGCTTTTTTTAAGGAACAAAATATTGTATAAATCAGTGTCTGAATGAAGTTTCGAGCAACGTTGCGTGTTTTTCTTTTAGTTTAGTTTTTTAGTTTTTGCTGTTTTTATGTTGTTTTATATAGTTTTTGGTGATTTCAAACGTCTAATTCAGATTGTTTCCAAAATAAAAGTTTCCACTTACACTAAATATGTGTGTGCGCTATGTATATTTATTATGTATACATAAACACAAAAACATGCTGTCTATATATTGCTGATTATAAATAAACAAATAAATAACATGCTGTTTATAAATATATTTACTTATAAATTACGAGAAAATAATTACATTTAAATACCTGTAAATATTTTGTAAAATATATACAGCATATATATATATATATATATATATATATATATATATATATATATATATAATAAATAAACACAGCACACGCAGACAGCATTGTGCAAAAAAACTTTTATTCTGTATGTGATTAATAGTTTGAGAGCTATGTTCATTTTTGATTCATTTTATTTCAGTTTTTATTAGTATAATTATATTAAGGTAAATAAAAATGAGACACGTTGCATGTTTTATTTGAGTTAAGATGTATTTGTAATTATAAAGGTGTTTTCTGCTTTTATTCAGCTGTACTAACACTATTCATTTAGATGGGGATCATTTAATTAAATAAAAGTTCGTTCTGTCACTAACTCTCGCGTGTCGTTTCAAATCTTTATTCGAATGACTTTATTTTCTTTCCACCTCTCAAAAGAATGTTTACAGAACGTTTCTTTTTCTTTCTAGCCAAAAAGCAACTGGGAAACAAGTTTCTTGTCGCCTAGATCCGTCTGAAAGCGGCGTTATGAGATCCTCGGCGCTCGCCGAGATGAATATTAGATTTCTGGAAAAGTCAACAGAGGGCCTCGTCAATAAAGAGAATAAATATTCACGCCCCTCGGCCATCTCGCATCCTGCGTTTCTCATCGACAGGAGGATGTTGACACGCCGCTTTTTATATGAAAGTGAATGTGTGAACCAATGACTCAAGAGCTGGACGACTTTATTAGACCAGATCGGCGCTTGGAGGCGTGCTATCTTCATTTTGCATTTGATTGGTCTCTGAATGTTTGAGCTGCGGTTGAACACGACTGTTGCCACGGCAACCTTTACACACTCTAATCTGAACAATTTTTCAATTCTACATAAAATAGTTACAAGTAAACATAAAAAAAATAAACTTTAAAGAACACTTTTAATTAAATGTGGATTTTTTTAATTTAGAAAAACTTTACACAGTGTGTTTTATCGATATATTCGTAAATACATATGTATGTGCATGCGGCAATGCATTCAAGATCACATTTTTAAGTACAACTGAATTGTATTTGTCTTTCAAAAATATATAAAAACTTGCTTTATAAGGCACATTTATTTTTTTTATTTAATTTCAATAAATTTACAGTGCATTAATTCCAAACAAAAACTGCAACTAACTCATTTAATGAAATGTTTACATAAAAACTGAAATATTAATGTGTAATTTTTTGCATTGATGCACGGTGCGTGTGGTTTATGCATTCAGTACAGACGTTAAAGGAGTCTCTCGGTTCTATGGACTATTATTCTGTCTGTAATATATCAGTCTGTGGCTTTTAAAGCAGAGCCGTGACTTACACAGGGCTTCGATCTTTAGACGCATCTGCAGAGATGTTCTCCTTGAATTTCTGCCGCTCTGTGCATCTTAATTATCTGTATTATTCTCACAGCGGTGCCACAAACCTGTGACGCTCCGGGGTCTGATTGGTATTTCTGGAAGGTTTTTAGAAGCTCTGGAGACAATTTACTTCCCCTCCTCAACTTAATTCATTTATTTATGTGTGGCGAATGAAGATTTAGTATTGTTAGTTACACAAACACAATGACATCTCAGGGAGATTAAAGCGTCCCGTCCACCAAGAGCATGCTGGGAATTAATTAGC
>NC_056718.1:26547660-26565160 GCF_018831695.1 Puntigrus tetrazona
TCAGTAAAACAAGGAAAACTGTGATTGTAATATTCAACCTTAAAAAAAAAAAAACGTTGAAAAATCGAAATATTATTTTTTTCATTTTACAGTTAAATACCGTAATTTCATTAAGCGATGTGATGTTAATGCATGGACTGATTAAAGCACTGAAATCTGTTTGAAATACACCGATAAACACCCAAAGCAGGCGGCGAGGAGAAAGTCACATGACGAACCAAAGCCAATCGCAAGCAGCTTTTAAATGTGATGTCATTCAACACTAAACACCATCACGGTAACATGTGGTGAAATACGCAATAAACAATCATTTAGCGGCATTACATGAAACATACAGCCCTAATAAACAGAACTGATAAAAACTAAGAAGAAGCAGTCATTTTAAAAGAAACGCAATGCAGGAATTCTGGGAATGTCCGTTTCACGGTTTAAATTTTACAGGAATTTTACAATAAATCATTTTACTGTAGCATTTTTCTGTTAAAATGCACGTAACACTATTATTAAGTTATGTTTAGGTAGGAATAGGGATGTAGAATAAGGCATTAATATGAGCTTGATTACTAATAATAAATATAAAATGGCTAATATAAAATAAAATAAAATAAATGGCTAATATTCTAGTAATAGCATAAACTAAGTGTGACCATAAACTAATAATAAATGTTACCTACTTTGGGGTTTTTTCCAAGTAACCAAAATGTTATTTATTGCAATTTTGGTTTTATTTAAGGAGGGAACCCTAGAGATCACTTTTATTATTATTATTATTATTGTAAAAATATCTTGTTACCTAAAAGCGTTGCTATTTAGTGTCATCCTACTCAAAACAATTCCTAAAAATAAAGAAAAGTGCCACAGAAAACACATTTTCGGTTCCCAAAAGAACCATTCAGCCAAACTATGTATCTTTTTATAATCTGGAGAACCTTCCAAAGCAACTTTTGTGAACCCGGGAGGTTCTTCAGGTGCTGAAGGTTCTTTATGGAAGCATCTCGAAGGCACCTTTATTTTTAAGGGTCTATATGCAGCTTGTTCCCGGCGCCAGCTCATCTGCAATTCAAAGGAACGAGGAGCGACGGCTCACTTATCGAGCCGAGGTTAGAAATTATGACTCAGCGACAGTTTAACCACTCGTCGAGAAAGCGAGGCAACCGAGCCGGATTAAAACATACGTCAGTGGTGAAAGTTAAACACCCACGAACGGCGCACTCGATCCGGATTTATCCACTCGGGCCCCTCGGCGGTGTTCTGACGGCCCTCGATGGCACCGGCCCGGGCAGAACCGCTCCGGAGAGCTTCTCGACGGGCTAATCAACCTCAGCTTCGTCCTGGATCCACGTCCAGCATTAAACCATGCATCTGACTGTTGACTTTTGCTGTCATTTAGGCGGAGATTTATCTGATTGTGAACTTGAACGCAAAGTGCATCGAAGAAATGTGCCCGTCCCAGACCAGGAGGAGCGCGCGTCTTCGTCAGATCTGGAGAAAGGTGTCGGCAGTGGATGTGAATGGGTGCCGTCGGCATGAGAGTCGGATCAAAACATCGGAATAGCCCTCTGCTGTCGCGTCTCGCGTCAAAATCCAGACTCGTGTTAGTTTAGATCTGTGCAGATTTCTTCTTCACTGGAGGACGAGTTATTATCGGCTGACGGAGAACGTTCTCAGAGCGTTCTCTTAACGTTACGGTAATATTAGTAGAACGTTCAGTCATGTGCTTTTTTTTTATGTTCTCAAAACGTTAGCACAAAAGTGTCATTTAAACATTGTTCATGAAATATCCGCTTTTCTCAAGTGTATAGAATGTTTCACTCAAAAGTAACGTTTCCCGGTAAAGTCTGAAAATTGATACAATGAAACGTTTCTTTGACATTTGCGTAACCAGGAATCATCCGATTTTAATAAACAGCACGTTTCGAATGAATAATTCAGTAATAATGCAAACCTATTTTTGCTAACTAGAATTATGGGCTTTTATTTAAGTTAAAAACATGGATTAGTTTGATCTTCTGTCTTCTCCGGAGCGCTGGGGATTGTTCCGATGTTTTCAGCCGACTCTCGTTCCGACGGCACCCATTCACTTCCATTGCTGGGACACCGATGCGTCTCTACAAACCTGATGAAGAAACAAACTCATCCTAATCCCGAATGCCTTCAGGGCGAGCGAATCTGGACGAGGCCTTCTATGAACGCATTTTAAAGTACTCACGCACCTAAAACAGCGAATACGCGGCTCTCCGAACGCATGACGCCGCACTCGTTCAAGCTCACCCGACATTCGCGTTCGGACTAAACGCCCGGGTTTTCACATGAATGAAGACCTTTTCAATTCGCCCGGCTCAGTTTATCTGACGGAAAACGAGGAGCGACAGATCGAGTAAGCGAGCGCAGTTCAAATTAAACAACTCCCGCTGAACCTGATTCGCTCTGACAGAGAGAAAAGGGCAGCTGTGGCGATCCGGTCTTTTCATTTCAGTCAGCCCAATGTAAGTGGGCTTACTTGTCCATCATACGCTCGTCTCGAAGCGCGCTGCATGAAAATATGCCTTTTTTCCTCCGAAGCAGCTCCGTTTGAGTGACCTACTGTAGCTGAGGGCAGGATTCTGAGAAATATTGTTTATTTAAAGTGATGGTGTCTCTACCATTGCTATCAGCTCGGATTTATGTACACCGCAGAAAGGTCTTATTGTTCGGTGCTTGAATCCCCCTGGTTACTCCGAGGAGGAAGTACAGTACGTACAGGAACATGAAAACCCGGGCCTAAGCGCATGAACACAACCGTCTGGAAGATTGTAATGTACGTTTTTACGCAGCTGCGCCTCGTACGCAAATATCTTTAAAAAAACGGCCTTAAACAGTCTTCGTGAATAAAAGCTGCCAAATGCATGAATATTAATGTTCGCAACAAGGTTAGCATGCAGATGCTGACTGGAACTGACGATTAACATAACGTAAAGCATTTGTCGAACGCATCTCGCATGCAAATATCTCACGGAAAAAAAACGTTCGGTTTTATGATTGCAAAAAAAAGGTATATATTGAATAAATGCGTCAGAAGCGTAAATATTGATGTTCAAAACAAGGTTAACATGCAAATACAACTAACAATTATTTTTTTTATCATTTGCATCTATGTATATATATATATATAGAGAGAGAGAGAGAGAGAGAGTTTTATTTTAATTTAATTCCTGCATTTAATTTGCTTTCTTATTTTAAGTTATTCTGAATACAACAATCTCAGTTAATCTCTCCAATTAAATAATGTTCCTGATGTACATTTTCCAGTATATTACGACATGCAAAACACGCAAATGCATTAATAAAATAACCCAAACTGCATGGCATTAAAACGCCACTCATGAGCATCGTCTTGAATAAAAGCTGAAACAAATGCATAAAAACACACGTGAGTTTAGCGTGGACTAAAGCAAATTCATTCAATCCAATAAAAGCTTTGTGCCGGCCTACGGATGCGTCCTGAACATGTTTGCTGCTAAATATAATTAACACCAAAAAACGACCTTCATTATGTACCGGTCAGCACTTACAGTAGTTGAAGAGCTGACAGTAAAAAAAAAAAAAACCTATTGCTTAGTACACAATAAACAGCAAACTCTTTTATGAAGTAGCCTAGAGAAAAACGGCGCCACTTGAGAAAACTGGAACAAAACTACGTCGTAATCAACGCTCGCTTAGATCGGTTAAACACAACGAGATCGCCCTAATCCGCTGCGCTGTTGGTTTGCAGTTCAGGCGCGCAAAGGTGGTGACGGAATTAAAAGAAAGTCTTACAAAGCGTGAGTTTGATTACCAGGGCACTGCAAGAACTCATCAATTAAACCCCTTTGGATCCCCATGCGATGGTTGACAAGACCAAACCATGAACACAAATATCTTGCATACTTAATATTTAAGAAAAATCTGATTTTTTCTACCTGCTCACGAAACACGTACCAATAAGCACATATCACTGCCGTTAATTTACAGTTGTATCGATAAATGAAACACAATTTGGCACAATCACTTGAAGAACGTCAAGTTCTGACTAATGTTAATACGCTGGGAGATTCGATCTGACACGACTGCATCAAAAAATGTGTTTTTTAATATCGGTTTGGCATTCGTTAACAGCATCTGCGGGTTCAGGGTTGGATTTCGGCGCAGGGCATGCTTCTAACACGACAGAGCGTTAACTTTCACCAGATATCTCAACTCTGAACCGGCGCGACGCGCATCTATGTCGACGCAATAAAAAAGTGCCAGGGTTTACGTATTGAACCTGCGTTTGAGCGCCACTCAGCGGACGTTTCTCTTGCGCCAGATTGAATTTTCCAATAATATCACACAGAAAAGCTGACTTTGTGCCAGTTTTCGGCGCAAATATAAGGCATTTGTTAACGTAATAAAGAGACGTGTTGCAGCGTGAACGCATGAAGTGAAAAGCCTGACTGTGTTCGTAGCCCTGACCCGCAACTCCCAAGTGTTCGGAGATTATCCAGACCTCCGGTCCAGCGTCGTCTAAAGAGGGTCGGGTGTGAATCCAAGTTAAATGTCACTCCTTGATCTTTCTGCACTCAGCAGTAATTCAGCTTCCCATCAACGCTTAGCAAAAGACGCTTCTCCGGCCTCGGCTCTCGCGTCTGAAGGCTCGTCCGACCCGACTTCTGCAGCGATGTACTAACTTAACCAGGAGTCCCCAGCTAAACATGTCGACCTTTTCTCGGGTGAAAGAACTACATGAATGTAGAAAAGCAAGCCAAAATTTCCAAATGTCATGGATGAATATTTATTAAACGGAGCACTCCCCCGTTTGGTAGAAGGGAGTGAAACGACGAGTTTTAAATGTCAGAGAGATTTTTAGTTGCATTATTTTTAAAAAAAGAACTTTTCAGGCCCTTTGTAATGCATTTGCGGATCTCAGCGCAGCACATTTTTAATCATACATCACATTTTTTTGCATATAGCTGATATCCATTTCATCTAAAGAACGAAACTCCATCAAAACAGCTGCATGGAACACATTAAGTGCCCAAATCATTATTTTTTACAGCGTTTGCATGCTCAAGAAAATCCTGAAGATAACTTCATACCCCAGATGTTGGTTCTTAACAAACTTTTCTTTTGTTAGTTTTATTTTTAAAGCACTGTGTGGTTCAGACTCGGCGATACGGGGATCTCAATGTAAACTGGGGCGTATTTCCCATTTTCAGCGGTCAAAAACTGACTGCAAATCACTTCGCATGCTCGTTCCTTTCCCCTTTACAGAAAATCGTCTGAAGAACAAAAATAGTTTCATCCAGAAATATATCAAAACGTTTGCATGCATACAACTCAAGAAATATCCAAGACATCTTCATCTTCTTTCAGACGTTGGCTCTTAGCAAGCTTCTCTTTAGTTATTTTCATTTTTAAAGCACTGTATGAGTCTCATCGCCGGCGCGTATTAATCCGTTTAATTCGTAAATAAATCCCGTTCGCCTCTATCAAAAGCGACGCGTTAATTGCTCAAACCCTTACTTCTGCACGCACGCAACTCGAGAAACGTCCGAGGCACCTCCAAACCCTTTTCGTTTTTGGTTCCCCGACTTAACCCTCCTTTTGTTGTTTCCATTTCTGAGGCCCTCCACGGCTCAGGCTGGGAGATTTAGGGATCTCGGCGAGTGAATTAAACATAGCTGACGTGGTTACCGCGGGCCCAGAACGCCGTGCATAATACCTGAGCTCGAGGCCACAGAACATGCATGATGAATACATCGGCGAGCGCCTTCACACGTCCACCATCTGTTAGCGCTGGAACACCAGGAGCTCTCGGATCTGTCCGGCGCGCGCCTTCGCTCAGGCCCGTTAACCCTGAACGCCGTTCCCGAATACAAGATGCAGCTCACACACACACACACACACACACACAGAGCCTGTTTATACCGGCCTTGAGTTTTTTGCCTTGATTTGCTGTTTGCGAGCCGTGCCGTGCACTTCAAATGGCGTGGAATATTTAATTAGCTCCGCCTCGGTTGATCGTCTTATCGCGGCCGGCTCTTAACTTATCCTATTTGCATGTCTCTTTTAACGGAGGGCTTCAGAGGCGCCCTTGAGGGTTTAAAAACAGCCAGGCACCTTCGGCTCGCTCTGTCCACGTGCGCAGATGCATTAGCGTGGCTTTGAATAGTGATGCACGGAGCGAGCCGAGTGGTGCGCCAGCGCCTCCTCAGGACGCCGAAGGAGCAGGAACTTCTCAGAAAGGCTCTTAAAAACAGCCTTTAGCTTCGACTTAAGTGTCGGGGAGCTATCTGAGAGCTATAAGGAAGCTGAAAGCATTAGCCAAGTCTACGGCTGACTCTCTGAAGTGTGGTAAAGTCACAGCAAGAAGCATTTCGTGTAACTGCAGTAAAGAGTGCGACCGGGACACTGAAACGCTGTCGTGTTTCAACGCATTTTGTTAAAATGCCAAACGGTCAGGAACTGTCGCGGACGCCTTGAAGTGGTTTTATAGCGGCAGGTTCCTCGTTTACACTGACGCCGACGACTCTCGCTCGTTTTTGAGGCGTGCTTTGACGGTCAAAAGAGGATCTACGAAACATCAATGTTGTCGCCATGGCCAGTGTTTAATTTAGTGAAGCCGGTGTCTACTGACAAGCTAGCAACACTCAAACACTCATAATACTCTTATTTAAGAAATGATTCAAATTAAGTTTTGCATTGTGATGACATTAAGCACACTTTCTAAAATAATAAGAATAAACATGTACTGTGAATAATATCTGTATATATATATATATATATATATATATATATCTATATGTATACAGTATATATATATATATATATATATATATATATATGTAATAATAATATATGTAATAATAGTATATATATATATATATATATATATATATATATATATATATATATATATATATATATATATATATATATATATATATATATGTAATAATAATATATGTAATAATAGTATATATATATATATATATATATATATATATATATAAATAATTTACATGCATTATTATTACATATATTATATATATATTTAGAACTGTTAAGTAGCCATGGCAGTAATTTGTTAAACTGCCATAAATTTATACTAAATTATTAATTGCACGTCATATTAATATATTTTATTAGGCAAAAATATCAGCTTTTTAATTTTTGCTGCTAAATATGATACTATTGTAGTGTTATTTCTTTTGCATTGTAACACACACATATACATATATATATATATATATATATATATATATATATATATATATATATATATATATATATATATATATATATATATATATATATATATATAGTGCTTTCAAGCAATTAATTGTGATTAATTGCATTTAATATATATAATATTTTAAAATATATATATATTTATTTTTTATTTTTTTATTAAAGATAGTGTAGCAGCAAGTTACTACTGTGAATTAATATTTCAGTAATAAATAATATATATATATATATATATATATATATATATATATATATATATATATATATATATATATATATATATAATTTTTCTTTTTTACAGTTACTATTTATTACCGAAATAATAATTCACAGTAGTAACTTGCTACACTACCTTTAATTTCTACCATTTAAAAAGCATATTTTTTTTACAATATGCTGCATTACAATAATAATCAAAACAAACAAAAAAAATTAACTGCCAGGATGCATTACAGCAAATGTATTATTCCATCGCAAAACACTAACAGCTTCTTCTGATTTTGGGTGAAATGAGGACATATGAAAACACATGTACCGTTCCCCCGATCCCAGCGCAGCGACGCAGCGGGAGAGTGTTTCACCAGACGCATTGTTATCGTATCGCGATGAAATCATGCGAGGCCGGCGGGGAAAAAAAAGATAAGCTCAAAGGTCAAACCCCGTCTCAGAGACGGCGAGGAACAAGCGTATCTTCATGTGCATCCAGAGGCGGCGGATGCAAACCATGTGCCACGTTGCCATGCCAACCGACCTCGCAAGCAACATCACAAATTTCCTGTTATCTTGGAAATAGACGGCAAGCCGAGGGAAGAGTACATCACGGGGCTTCCAGCTCCACGGCTAACTCCGCTTTCATTTCACGGCCAAAACCAGACCCTTAAAAGCCAGCAGACACCGTAAACATCTCGTACTGTATATCCATGACGACGGTTACCACGGCGTTCTCCCGTGGGTCATAGCTGCCGTTGTTTGGATGATAAACCACCGCTTTTAACCTTAAACTGGTTCGACTGATAGAAACCTATTCGTAAACAGGAGAAGGGTTTACAAAGATTTTTTACGTGAGGTTTTTTTTTACGGTTCTAACAGTAAAGTGGGTTTATTATCATCCTTGTACGAGCGAGCAATAAAGATTTCTGACTTCTCTTCAAATGTTTTGCGCTTCTGCCATCTGGTGTCTGGTTTTGAGTTGGTTTTTAAATGCTTCTATAATTAAATACTGCATAAAATTTAGACGTCATTAAATTTAATGCATGTATATGTATATATATATATATATATATATATATATATATATATATATATATATATATATATATATATATATATATGCATGCATTAAATTATATATATATATATATATATATATATATATATATATATATATATGCATGCATTAAATTATGTTATTATATATTAAGCACGAGAGCATATATGTAAGAGCAAAAAAAATGTATGAAATATTTTATTTAATATTTTATTGACTATTAAAAACAACTGCTTTCTGTTTGAATGAAATGCTATTTATTCCAGTGATTTCAAAGCTGAATTTTTAGCATCCTTACTAACGATCTCGTCACGTGATCTTTCAGAAATAATTCTATTGTTTATTACAGCGAGGTAGAATTTTGTTCGGGTTTTTCTGATAAATAAGAGCGTTTATCTGAAACGGAAAGCTTATGTAACATTACTAATTTCTTTATCATCACATTCGATTGTTCTTGACAAATAAAAGCATCAATTTTCATAATTTCTTATCGGGTTACATTTTAGTTAATATACAAAAAGTGAGCAGTTATTTTAAATAGCAAGTATATTTCACAATATTACTGATTTTGCTGTATTTTTTGGATCAAATAAATGCAGGTTTGGTGAGCTAAAGAGACTTAAAAGTAAATAAATAAATAAATAAGTTAAGGCGGCTCTGTGCTTGCTTAAAGACACACTGATTAACTCGTCTCATTTTTTTTAACAGTGTAAATTGTCAATATCGATTGTTATTGTGTTAATATTGCTTTCATTGGTGCAATAAAACACACGAATAATGATGATAATAATAATAATAAAATAAGAAATGCAATATTGGAAGATAAACCCGTTTGAAAATGACATTTAAATGTCTCGTCAAAACACTATTTTTGTAACGCGGAATAAAACGCGGTGGTTTCGACGCGCGACAGCGGCTTCTTAACATGTTTATGACTAAACACTTAGGGATACAGGGGTCACTCTTTTGCTTTGAACATTTTATAGGTTGATAATTGGAACAAAACTCACCTCAGACTATTTTGCAGGCAGTCCTCCAGCGGCGGGGGGCGCTGTTTCCTCGACTTACAAACGGCGGGTTTTCTTCTTCTTTTTTATGCATCAATTAGGGAATGAATTCGTATTTTAACATGTAAATACATCGTTTGTTAACAATTCGCGACTTCAAAATATTGACACAACGACTGATTCGCATTTGACCCAGTTCTCCCGGCTGTTGATCAACTACCATTTATGGTACGTCTGCTTACGTTTTACTTCCTGTGTTCCCCCGCTAATTGCTAGGTTTTTTTTTTTTTTTTTTTTTTTTTTTGTTTTTAAAATTAAACTATTTAGCGTTAAACGTGACGAACGCGCGGGTCGCACGCGCAATCAAATGAAAATAAAGTATAAAACTTCACGCGGGGGCGACGCGCTCCTCATGAATATTAATTAGCACCTGCCGACGGCGGCGTCCAATCAGGTAGCCCGATTAATGATTACGTAAATAACGTGGGTGCCGGCGTCGCGACGAGGTGGCCGAGTGGTTAAGGCGATGGACTGCTAATCCATTGTGCTCTGCACGCGTGGGTTCGAATCCCATCCTCGTCGGTCGCTTTTTGAGCGCGAATAGTAACCGTTGCTATGGTTACCGTAACACGTCGTTCCTAATGCAACGCTTTCTGGTCGTAATATTAAGAGTCGGCATGGTGATTTATGTACAGTGGAGCTGCTTTATACAGCATTAAAGCATGCACAGCATGCACATATAAACACGAGCGCAAACGCAGGGCTGCACGTACAATACGGATGTTATTAATACTACCACATGTAAAAATTAAACGTTATTGCATCAGCATCCATTTGTTCACAACTCGGTCTTTATTTATCCAGCGATTGGTTATTGTTCTTCTACAGTGTTTTCAATTTAATTGCACTCAGAAGCCAAAAACGCGTGCTTTTATTCAATTAAACGAAAGTAAAGCATAAAGCTTCACCCAGGGGAGATGCTGATGAATATTAATTAGCACGTGATGACGGCGGCGTCCAATCAAGTATCCTAATTCATATGTAAATAATATCCAGTATCCATCCACCGATTGGTTATAGTTCCTATTTAGTGTTTATATTTTAATTGCACTGAAAAGTCAAAAACTGGTGCTTTTATTAACGATTCTAAACCCTATAAACTCCACCCAAACATTGTTTTAACTTCATTATGGATTTTTCCTCCAGTCAAAACCACTAGAGCAGTGGTTCCCAACCTTTTCTTGTTTGAGGCACCCTTGGAAAGCCTTTCAAAAGTTCCACACCTTATAAGGAAATAGATATTTAAAATCTCCGTAGCTTTTTATTATTATGTATTTGTTTCATTTCGAGAGTTTGCATGCAACAACACCTTATACCTAGTCCTAGATGATATGAGAATACTGTTTACACTGATTCTGCCTTAATAAAAAAAAAATTGTTGAAATTTTGGCGGCACCCTCAAAAGATCTCACGGCACCCCTTAGTGCCAACACAGGTTGGGAACCACTGCACTAGAGCATGCTTTTGTTCTGCAGTGATGTCTTCTACACCTCGAGACGTAATATAACCTATATAATCGGCGGTTTGCACACAATATTACGAGTTTATCGAGTCTACTCACTACAAGACACTGCCAACCAAATAAAACTTTTTTTTTTGCCACAGGAGCATCATAACTACGCGTTAATTTGTGGAAACGACGCATGAGCCTCCAGTTCACCAAACCAGTCGCCTCTGTAATAAAAGAAACACGCTGCAACTTCTCAACAGAAACAAAAGCAATGTTTATTGAACGTTTCAGAGTAACTTCATGCCGTCAGGATGGTGGGCTCTCCACGGAGGACCGGCGGTCATGAGTTCAGTCCAGCTGGGTAGAGAGAGAACAGTTAGGTTTCTAAGTATATTACACCGTTCACACGAGCACGTACTCAAGAAACACTTGCCTTGACGGAGCCGATATCTTTAGCGTATTGCCTGAAGCACTGGCGGCACATGTTGAGTCCGTACTTACGAATCAGACCGTGTCTGTTCGAGCAAACCCGGCTGGAAGAAAACAAGACAGCAGGTTAGAAGTGCATGCAAAAAAAATTATTCAAATTATATAAAACGACTACTTTAACTACTTTCACTTAATTAGCATCCCAATGAATTGTATAAAGTTAAGTTTACAATCATAATTCCAATCAACTTTAAACATTAAAAGATGTTTAAGCATCAAGACTGGCACTTCAAGGGAAAACGAGCAATTATTTTTCATAAAGAGACCAAAAGTAAAATTCTGTAATTTACTTTAGTTTCTGGTCCCTACTGACTGCATTTTATGTATTTGTATTTTATTGGAGACCAGAAACAGTTTATCCATCATCTTCTAAATCTTTTTGGTTAAACAAAAACACAATTAAAGGCTTAATTACTAAAAGTTGAACGTCTTGTTTTTGTACGTTCTCGCTATTAAAAGCATCTAAAACATTGAATCAAAGCGCATTCATCTGGCAACAAAAAAAATCTGCCAATGTGGTAAAAAAAAAAAAAGTAAAAATTAATTTTAACTAATTTTTTTTGCGTCTCGCTGACTTTTGTTGCTGCATATTAAGCGAAAAACGTAAAGTATATATATTTTAGCAGGTTTGTAGAAAAGACAGGACTTTTAGTTCGCTTTTACGAATAAAACGGCTGATAACTGCTCACTAAAAATAAATTAAATTCTGTCCCTCGAGAGGATTTGAATCCTTCGTCTTTCATTAGAAGTGTTTTAGTTTGAACGAAGTCTCGCGGGTTTTGAACGACACGCGCGCGAGAAGCTAAACCGAACGATCCCTACCGAGTCGAAATACTTCCTAAAAGCCGTATTAACGGCGTCTCTGTCGCTCGTCCGTCTAACGTTGCATCTAGCGCTTAAAGAACAACAGCCGCCATGTTAAGAGCGCCCTCGTCCCCATGTGCTTCGCGATGGCGCGCTTTCGACGGCCGCGCGACGGCCCGAGCGCGCGGGACTCGCGCGCGCCGACAAACCCTCGACGTTAACCCCGCGAGCGAGGCGCGACTGACCAGGATCGGGATCCCTGGCCGTATTTTCGGGGGTGACTCCAGTAGAGCTGCTGATGGCCCATCTCGTCTCTCTCGATCGGGATGTGGAAAAGGAAGTGGCGCTCGTGCGCAGGCGCAGAAAAGCCGCGCTGCTTCTGCGGAGCCGCGCGCTTCCTGCGTCCAGAGAGACGACAGCGCCGCCCTGCGGTCCAGCGGCGCATGCGCGGACGTCAAAAGCTAGAACCTTATCATTATTGTAAAAGGATAGTCTAATATTTGTATTTTTTTTTTATTAATGAAGTATGAATGAATTGGCCGCTAAAACGCTTTGGTCAGTTTCAGTTGTAGCTAAATTTACAGCAATTTCTATTTATGACTGGATATGGTTATAAAAGAGAAAGCAGGTAAAACTGTTCAATTGTGCTTAATAACAGTTTCGGTATGAGGCATGTTTCTGAATGCACTCTTAAGGTGCCAGGTTTATTTTATTTAATTTATTTGTACGTTAATTTAAAATTATTAGACATGCCGCTTTTTATAATTTGTCTATCTTTAACACATATTTTAAAATAATATAATGTTTCCCCATGCAGTCTGAAATATATTTCATAATAATAAAAATATTTTGTGATTTTATATATATATATATATATATATATATATATATATATATATATATATATATATATATATATATATATATTTTTTTTTTTATAAATAACTAAATAAATATATAGATGTATTTTATAAAATCATAAAAACAAATATCAATATAAAACCACATGTGTTTGTGGTCTTTAACATGTATGAACATATAGCACATTTTAAAATAAAAAGTCTAAATTTAGGCTTCACTGTAAAACTTAAAAATGTATTTTATTGTCTTGAAAAACATACGAAGGTTGAAACGTTGTGCATTTTCAGTTTCAAATGTATATTTAACTGAGCTTCGCTGTCTATAATATTTTTTTCGGCCACATATTTTCTCCAGAATAAACACAAAGTTAAGTTTCTATTACAATAACGTTCTGTAAACGCAATCATGAACTAAACACATCTCCACCTAAAGGCTGAGACGAGAAACTACACACACAAAACAAAACGTTACGTTTTAACACTTTAATCGATCTGCAGGGAGAGAAAAAACGCATCTTATTAAATATAAAAAAACCATATTTGATATAATCTGACACGATTTTGTAAGAACGTTGCAAGAAGCAGACAAAATAGTCACAAAGTGCGAAGAACCCTAAAATATCGAGGACAGCGAAGTAGATCTAACGCGAGCTTCTTAAAGCGCGAGCTGAAAGGAAGCGAGGCGTTGTGTGCGGCGTGACATCACGCGCGTCCCGACAGCCGAGGCCCCCGGAGGTTTGCTCTTATTCTGTGGAGCCTTCGGTTCCGCGCGGAGCCCGAGCGCCATGACACGCGTTTCCGCTTAAAAACGCGCTTTCACGAGGGACACGACGGCGTCTGCGGTGAGGCTCCGTTTCTCCGGGATCCCGCTTTTAGGAATCGGTAGCAGCGAGGCTAACGAGTGACAGCGCGTCCCCGCGACGCGCGCGTCGGCTGTCCGTCATGTGAAACGGCTAGGCTCGGCGAGAAAAAAAAAAAAAAAACGCCGCTTGCGCGTTGAACGCCTCGACGCGTTTTTTCTGGCGCGCAGCGAAAGCGTCTTTAAACCCGGCTCGGCGTCGCGCTCGGTTCCCGCAGGTTTAATCGTGGCGTTCGCGGACGCGAAACCGAAAGCGCACGCATGCAGAAATTCTCTGCAGAGTGTGGTAAGTTAGCATGTGCAGCACGGCTGTGGGTGTTAGGGCGCTCTGTACAGTAACGCGTCGAGTTGCTAACGACCTGCATCATTAAAAACCGAGCTTTCGTTCGAATGCACACGTCTGCACTTTCCCCGATGCATGCATTTGTTTTCCTCGTTCGAGAGGGCCCTTAATAATGCCTTTGTGTTTCATTTATCTCACTTGGACATCGGCACTAGACACGCTTGTTTGTGAATACTGTAAAATTCTAATAGACTCTCATTTAGGTATATTATGTAGCGACCGGTACGTTTAATAACTACGTGTATGTGTCTATAAACGCAGCGACCAGCCGGGCTTATATTAAACAGACATGTTGATCTGATCTGATTGAAAGAGTTGAAAATATGAAACAGAATCAGTTTAACAGAAGAGTACTCTACAAACGATTAATTTGAGATTAATGGCGTCCAAAACACACACGTTGCATATGTAGAAGCTACTGTGGACAGTTTGTTCGCATCGGAACATTATTTTTGTCTTTATTATTATCTGTGCTGCACTGTCCTAGTCTTCTAATTAGCGGCTCTTCGGGTTAAATCCACAGAGGCTGGTAATTAGGTCTGGACCCCTGTGGGTTCACGCTTTAGTTGAATCCAGGGCCACTTCCGTTACATTAACGCTATTAATCTCGCGCTTCTTGGGGCACTCGGTGGAGAAAGATCTGACGTGCGAGATGCAGTAGATCACGGAGTGTGTTGCGCGTTTGAAATACAATCGGCTTTAATACTTGAGCCGTGCATTTTGCCTTCGGTCAGCCATAAAAATAGCAGCGGTCTGACAATGGGCCGCGTTGAGAGCTTTTGCCTTTTCAGCAAATTATCCTTTCTTCAAAGTTTCTTGAGGAGAAAAAGTGCTTTTCTTTGGTATTTTTGTGCACTTCTATGTAAATGATATTGATTTCTTTTAGATGCATTGCTCGAACTCAAAAATATTTGGGCCTAAACTTGAAATGCACGCGATTTTTCCATCCATTTGGATCACGCCGCTTTACCATAAACACCTCATTCCATGTATATTTGTCAGCTGTACGTAAAACACACAGCTACGTGTTTTAAAATGCACCTTAACCAGGTTTATATATTTGTCATCAATAAATCCTGAAAATTGCTTGTTTCACACCCTACCATATTTCAACAACGTTTTGATAACTTCAAAGTTAACTCAATACATGCATTTTAAAAACAGAATAATTTTAACGCATTCGAACAGAACTTTAAAAAACACAGTGATTAAATACAAATAGTTAGCAGTGACCTTTCATTCATGTGTGATTTAAAATCATCATGCATCCCATCAAATTAATCCAAACATATGCAGCCTTCGGTTCAGACCTAAATATCTTTGGGTGTAGTTACTAAAACTCCATTGTTTACGATGAATATTAATATTTTTGAGTCTTTTGCAAGCAAACCTCAGACCGTGCTAATTATAACCACCCTTTCGGTTCATTTCCTGCAGGTTCTAAAGAAAAATGCCTCTAAGAAAAATGCCTTATGGGAAACACCGTCGTTCGATTACATTCCAGAACTAGAGGACCAACACGAAGCTGCATTTTCTATGATAACGCTTTTGTACCCAACCTGCTGGCGCGGACTTCTTTCGCAGATCGCAAACCTGCCGTCTCTCGTCTCCCGAATCGTTTCTGCGACCGTCCCGCGAGGCGACTGCCTATCATGAGATTCCGAATTTACAAGCGTAAGGTGGTAATACTGACTCTAGTGGTGGTCATCTGCGGGTTCGCCGTCTGGAATAGCGGGAAACCCAAGAAGGCGAGCGCCGCCGCGTTTCCCAAAGAGACGGAAGCAGGCAAACGGAGCAGCGTTGGCGGTCAACTCCAAGTACAGGTCACGATCCCGGTAACCCGTAAGCCCGTCAACGAAACGCTTCCGGAAAAACAGCAATTACAAATCCAGGCAGCTGCCAAATCCGAAGTGGACAACGCAACTCTGGTGTACCGAGGAATCGTCTTTCAGCTCAACTTCGACCAGACCCTAAGAAACGAGGAGAAATTTCGCTCCCTGCGGCAGAAGGACGACTTGGTCGTCGTCGTCCAAGTTCACAACCGCCCCGAATACCTGCGCCTGCTGGTGGACAGCTTGAGGAAATCGAAAGGAATCGAGAACGTCTTGCTGATATTCAGCCACGACTTCTGGTCGCCGGAAATCAACCGGATCGTGGCGTCCGTCGACTTCTGCTTGGTCCTTCAGATATTCTTCCCTTTCAGCATCCAGCTCTACCCTCAAGAGTTCCCCGGGAACGACCCCAGGGACTGCCCTCGAGACATTCCCAAGAAAGATGCCTTAACCCTGGGCTGCTTAAACGCGGAGTACCCGGACTCCTTCGGACACTACCGGGAAGCCAAGTTCTCGCAGACCAAACACCATTGGTGGTGGAAGCTGCACTTCGTTTGGGATCGAGTCCGAGTCTTGAAGGAGCACCGAGGACTCTTATTGCTCATCGAGGAGGACCACTACCTCGCCCCCGATTTCTACCATCTCCTCAAACTCATGGCCTCCCTCAAGAAAGAGCAGTGTCCCGACTGCGACATCTTATCCCTAGGGAGCTACGGACACGTCGGCTACTCCAGCAAAGCCAACAAAGTGGAGGTGAAGGCGTGGAAGTCCACCGAGCATAACATGGGAATGGCGCTGAACCGAGACACCTACCAAAAACTCCTCAGATGCACCGATGCCTTCTGCACCTACGACGACTATAACTGGGACTGGTCGTTGCAGCACCTTACCGTGACCTGTTTGCCCGCGTTCCTGAAGGTCATGGTCAGCGAGGCGCCCCGCGTCTTCCACGCCGGCGACTGTGGCATGCACCACAAGAAGTCGGCTTGCATGCCGTCCAGCCAGAAGACGAAAATTGAGAATGTTCTCCAGAGCAGCGGGAACCAGTTGTTTCCCAAACAGCTGCTCATTACAAAGAGACTCCCAGCTTCCGGAGCCAAGGGAGTGGCTCCTCACGTCAAAAACGGAGGCTGGGGAGACATCAGGGACCATGAACTCTGCAAGAGCTACCTTCGATTGCAGTGACTTTGTATTGTTTTTGTTGTTTGTTTGTTGTTGTTTTTTTTTGCATCCTCTAATGAAAGCCTTTAAAAGTTCTTAACGGACTATTTCTTCCTATTG
>NC_056718.1:26567660-26572660 GCF_018831695.1 Puntigrus tetrazona
GAAAACATTTAAGATTCGGTAATAACGTAGCACAACAAGAACTATGCCATCATGAGTTCAATGCATTCTGCCATTGCATGCAATAGAAATGCAAGTGACCAGATATAGTTACGCGAACGCATGCATCAGTATTACCATCGCTGTGCGTCGGTGCTACAGAAATTAATAAACCGCAATGCAATTGAATGCAATGACGCGTAATGACGAGGTTAGCCTTTTACGCGCAAAACACTTAGCAGCAGGTCAGAACGAAATAAGGGCCAAACTACGTCCCTCAAAATACTCCCTGTGTGCGTGTGCCAAGACCCAACTGTCTCTGCGTGTTAATTTCCCAATTACAGGAGCCAGCGCCGGGCACATCGGATGAAAGGCCGCTTCGTTCGGAGGGATGAGCGCAAACACTGCAAACACGGAGAATGAAACCGCGCTTAAAGCTTTGGACGGGAAACTCACGAAACGTCAGATCCAAGTCGATTCGTCGTCAAAGCTAGGGACGCTACGATGCCAATCGACGAAAACGAGATGCTTAAGGTGGGTTGAGACGCCGACTTCATCGCGATGCGCAGCGCCACCTCGCCGAGGTAAGCGCCATCTACTGGCTGAACGGAAATCTGCGTCTCATTCAGCATGACACGATCTGTATGGTTTTTGTTTCCCGCGGATGCTTTTGAGGCTGTATCATTTCACAAAGCTATAATCAGATCAATCACGTTTTTTTTTTTTTTTATTATGCAACAATTTAGATGAAGTATGGCTCGCGCTGCACGTAGCTTCTCAGTTTGGAACAACTTTTTAGCCTCAAAAAATTTACATTTTTGGTGGATTTTTTTAAATGTACCGCTCACTTATGATATTTTATTACCAGATCTTACGTTTAATCTTTCAAGCATCTAGTTTTCGTCCATTTAGCACAGGTTTTGGTGTTTGAGCTCGTCCGCTTCAGTTACTGAATGGAAAAACGCAGTATTTGTGGATCATTTTGGCCAAGTTCAGTCGGAAACAGAGACCTGCGACCACGCCGTTACAAAAAGAAACATAAAACCGGTGCTAATTGTGAAGAATAAGGACCGAATGTAAGATCTGGTGATGATACAGCATGACGAAAAAATTTATAAAAAAATAAAAACACCAAATTAACTAAAGGATGCATTATCTGCACAGCATTAATCGTTATATTAAAACCATACTCACAAAAGCAACCATAATGAAACCAAATGAAGCCAAAAATATGCTTAAGATAATTTTAATTATTTTATATATATATATATATATATATATATATATATATATATATATATAATAAATTCTTCTGTATTAGAAATGCAACTTTTCTATTTTATGTAATTATTTCAATCCATCATAAATCCGTAATTTACAATATTTACACATTGTACAATAACCCGCTTCATTTGAAACAATATTAAAATAAATGTTCAGAAAAGATATCTATTTCTCTTTATACTTTTACAGCATTTCCAGGAGCCCCAGCGACTCGAACATTTGTAAAGCCATATTCTTCTAATTATTTAGTGCAAATGATTTCCCGCTCTACGGTTGTGACATCCGGCGCTTCCCCGTCGCGCGCAGTTAACGAGAACGGTTTCAACAACAATCAGTGCAAAACACCTCAGCGGTCCTCTTCTTCAGAGCTCGGACGTCCGCGAAGACCGCCATCGGTGTGGAAGGAGCGGACCGTGGTTCTGCGGCGTGGTATAAAACATAACCCACCAGGAAACAAAACACTGGACCGCCATATTACAACCAACCATTATTTTCATGACAATTACTCACATTTCACCAATTCTTAGTAGCTTATTGAAATGTGAAAAACATACAGTAGTGAAAACCGTCCTGTCTGGACGGGCTTAATTAAACTCGGCATACGTTAAATATTATAATGGTACTTACGCTCGTACTTCACAATATATTGCATCACAGTAACAAGAATCAGGCTGAAAATGTGTTTGATTGCCATGAAAATAAAGCATGAGATCTTAACGGTCCTAAAAACTGGCTGAAAGGATGAAATGCGATCTTGACAGGCTTCGGCGTCAATAATGAACGCGCGTTCCTCAACGGACCGGTGACACGACTGACGCGGCGCGGCGTCCGAAGAGCCGCTATACGACTGTCCCGCTGGGAGAGCTGGCCTGGTTCTGAGACGACAACAGACCCTAAAGAGACCGAAAACAGAGGAAAAGTTAGGGTTTTTGGGGAAAAAAAAGCATTCTTTTATTCAGCACTCTTGCGTTAAATTGATCGAAAGGTCCAGTGAAGACACTTATAGTGAAAAATATCGAGCGGCACGACTGTTTTCAACACTGATAATAATCAGAAATGTTTTCTCGAGAAATCATTATAATTGGTATATTATTATGATTTCTGAAGACCGGAGTCATGATGCTGAAAATAACAGAAATAAATGACGCTTTAACACAGAAAACAGCTGATTTAAATTGTAATAATATTTCCGGTATTAATTTGTTTTAACAAAAAATGGCCATAATATCCCTCATCACAACTGAAGGGAATGTTCTCGGAACGTTCTAATCAACATTATAAATAAACGTTCTTGCGGTAACGTCCACAGAACATCCTGGTGATTTATAGAATTGTTGCCACCCATTGGTGGTTTTTTTTTGTTTTACGCCATATTCGGTAGCGCACAAAAGCAGGCGGACGTAAAGCGTAGCTAGCGACGCGCGCGCGTTACTCCAAACCCGACTCCAAATCTAGAAACGGAACATTTCGGCTGCGGCGTGCGCAACTCACCACTTTCCCAGGCCGCGCCATCGCGCAAACGAATCCCTCCTGGCAGGCGGTGACCAAGCAGTCCTCGAGGAAGATCAACACCGTGAGTCTCGTGGGGAGATTTTCTTGCACACCAGCGGCTCCAGAAGCGGGATTTCCTCCATGCGCGGACACGACGTCGTCCCCAGCGTCTTCGCGACGTCCGTTTTAGCCGCTCGAGGGCCGATGATCTGGTTGAGCTTGTCGCTGCTCTTGTTGCTGATGTAGCTTATGCTGTGATTGCGCTTGTGCTCCTTCTCCTGATTCCGCTCCTTGCGCACCTCGTGCAGAGCCAACGTCGCGAACTTGCTGACGCCGGTCGCGATCAAAGCGCCGTCTACGATGCCGGCCGGTTTGTTGCTGTTCGGGCTGCCGGCCGTCGAGTGCTGCAAACTGTTTGAGCGCGGCAGCGAAGAATTCGCGCTGTTGTTGCCGTTAGTGCCGGTTTCCGCACTCATCGCGTTAGTTTGAGTCCTCGTTCTTGATAACGGAAACAGAACGTCTTCCGTGAGGTCCCATAAGCATAGCTGAGTGTCCTGACCGACCGAGCCGAACCGGTACGTCACGCTACCGTTCGTAGAGTTTCGTTTGGATATTCTAGATTGCGTGCTATTCGCCCGCTCGCGATTTCCGTTGTATTGCGCGTTGTCGCGGAAGTCCTCGTCGCTTCCGCTGAACTCCGCCGGCGCTTCGCAGTCCTGAACGCTAGTGATGCAATGATCGAACGCAACGACGCTCACCCACGATTTGTGGCCTCGTCCTCGAGCGACGACCCTGGCGTCCGAAAACGACCAGACCGTCACGAGATCGTCCTCGCCCCCGGTTACGATGAACCGTCCGTCGGGGCTCCAGCAAACGCATAGCAGCCCGCCGAAGTAGCTCTTCATCGTGCCTCGCAGCTCGGTCGCGTCGAAGCTGAAGACACGAAGGAATCCATCCTGACTGACGCAGGCCAGGAACTTTCCGTCGGGCGAGAAAGCGAATTCGTTCACCGCCCCTTCGCCCACTGTCCAGCGGAGGAGAGGATTGCGGGCCGACTTGCTCTTGCCGGTGTGAACGGCGTAGCTCTCGCCTTGCTTGAGGAGCTGATAATGAGGCGGCGTCGTCCCGCAGGTGTGCTCCACGTTGTACAGGTACAAACAACCGCTGCCATGAGCCACCAGGAACAGGTGCTCTGAACCCGGGACCCACTTCAAACACGTCACCGCAGACTTATCGATTAGTCTCTGTTAGAACAGGAAACAAAAAAAAAAAAACAGACCGAATTACAAAAGATGCAAAAAAAAAAAAAAAGGTCCAAAATAGATTTCATTTTCTTAATATAAAATATTATTTATTCATTCTTTCATTTTATTTAATACATATAAAAATATCAAATATTTAATTTGAAATAAATATTATTCTCCATGTAAAAATATGACATTTTTAAATTAAAAAAAGACATTTAATTAAAAATATATATTTATATATTTATATTTTTATATATATATATATATATATATATATATATATATATATATATATATATATATATAATATATATATATATATATATATATATATATATATATATATATATATATATATATATATATATATATTTTATTTTTTTTTTTAATTGAATTGATGCAAAGACAACAAAATTTCACAACTTTTTCACAAAACAATAATTATGCGATTTAAGGCTTTTAACAATCTAATCTATGTAGCTCAGATCACTGACTTCACAACGAGGTTAAATCTGTGTTGTTGCAAAACTAAATAAAGTCATATTTCAAAAATAAAAAGTCCCTAAAACAGATTATTTTCTGAATGCATAATTTATTTTAGTCTGAAAAACCAAAAAAATACATTTTAATTTAATTACATTAGAAAGACTATAAAATGCATCTTTAACAAAAAAATCTTATATAGTTTAAATTTGTTTCTAACGTAATTTTTAAATCAGAAACCCAAGATTCGATTTCGTCGAGATCTCTGACTTAAAGGAATATTTCACCCCCAAAATGTCCACCCCGTTCACCCCGGAGTAGCTCCAAACCTGTACGAATGTCTTTGTTCTGAAACACAAAGGACTTTTGAAGAAAGTTTGTAACCAGGCCACCGACTCAACGGCGACCCGAAACAACCCGAGCACAAACTTCCTCCAAAAACACGTATTTTTTTTGCGTGTGTTCGGCAGAAGAAAGAAATCCACACCGATTTCTCTC
>NC_056718.1:26577660-26589685 GCF_018831695.1 Puntigrus tetrazona
AGCTAAAAATAGGCATATTTTAAAACTACAACACAAATTTACAAATAAATTCCTAAAATTTAACTTGAATAAACACAAAAGCACATAAAAATTTAAAAGCTAAAACACTATCTCAACAATACAAAAAGAACACTGAACATCTGAAAAAGTACATTATATATAAATATATAAAATATATAAATATATAAAATTTTGAGCGATTTATCTGCAGTGATGAAAGTAAGGAGAGCATAGGTAAAATATTTTACCACATAACTAATTATATACAAATATTTTGTAGCATCAAAGGGAATACAAAAATGAATTCATTCCAACATATATACTTAGTAAGAATTATTCAAGTACACACAATGTATTTAAATTAAATAAATCGAATGGCATATATTAATGCTTTATATTGCTGGAATCATTATTTATAATTCTTATTATGTATCTTTTCTGCAGATGCCTGAGAACGCCGCACAGCCCGTGATGGAGGAAGACGTCGAGACCTTCGCCTTCCAGGCTGAGATCGCTCAGCTGATGTCTCTGATCATCAACACTTTCTATTCCAACAAAGAGATCTTCCTCAGGGAGCTCATCTCCAACTCTTCAGATGTAAGTCAACCAGTGCATTCTCCGTTTACGCGCCAGCGTTTGTTCACAATAACTCAACGCATGTCTTCCAAACAGGCACTGGACAAGATCAGATACGAGAGCTTGACAGACCCCGGCAAACTCGACTCATGCAAGGACCTTAAGATCGAACTCACCCCTGATCAGAAACTGCGCACGCTGACCATCGTGGACACCGGCATCGGCATGACCAAAGCGGACCTCATCAACAACCTGGGCACCATCGCCAAGTCCGGCACCAAGGCCTTCATGGAGGCTCTGCAGGCGGAGCGGACATTTCCATGATCGGTCAGTTCGGAGGGCTTTCTATTCGCCTACCTGGTGGCCGAAAGTGACGGTCATCACCAAACACAACGATGACGCGAGCAGTACATCTGGGAGTCTGCCGCTGGTGGTTCCTTTCCACAGTGAAGCCAGACTACGGTATGAGCCCTCACAAGTGTTTTGTTGTGGTTTTAAAGTCTAAAAGTACCGAACTTGACATATGCGCTTGCTTTGGAATTGCAGGCCCATCCCTTGACGTGGCACCAAGGTCATTCTCCACCTCAAAGAGGATCAATCTGAATATGTTGAGGAGAAGCGGCTGGGAAGTCGTGAAGAAGCACTCTCAGTTCATCGGTTACCCCATTACGCTCTTCGTAAGTGTTTGTACTTTGGTGCCAGAACTGCAAAGCTTGGTTGCTTCGACTCGAGCAAATAAAGCATCCGTTCTTGTCTTGCAGATTGAGAAACAGAGAGAGAAAGAGGTTGACCTGGAAGAAGGAGAAAAGGAGGAGGAGGTGGCGGCCGGCGAAGAGAAAGACAAACCTAAGATTGAGGACTTGGGCGCCGATGAAGATGAAGACACCAAAGACGGTCAGAACAAGAGGAAGAAGAAGGTGAAGGAAAAGTACATCGATGCTCAGGAGCTCAACAAGACCAAGCCCATCTGGACCTGTGTAACCCTGATGACATCACTAACGAGGAGTACGGAGAGTTCTACAAGAGTCTGAGCAACGACTGGGAGGACCACCTGGCTGTTAAGGTTGGTAGGAACATTGGGTCAAAAATGGATGGAGTTCTTATTGAGCAGACGAGATGATTAAGCCATCAATTTTTTTGATTTAAAACCTGGTTTTAAACCATCAGTCATTTTGATTTTAAACCACAAACCACCTTATTTTTAAACCACTGTTCTTCTTGTTTTTAAACCACCAATATTCTTTAAGTTAAACCAACAATCGCCTTATTTTCAAACCTCCAACATTCATGCTTCAATTGTCTTGTTGTTGAACCGCCAATCATCTTGCTTTAAACCACCAGTATTACTTTTGTTAAACCTCCATCAATTTACTTTTAAACTACCAATGTCCATGCTTTTAAACCTTTAATTTTCTTGTTTTTAATCCACTGATCGTCTTCTTGTTGCAGCACTTCTCAGTTGAGGGCCAACTGGAGTTCCGCTTTATTGTTTGTACCCAGAAGAGCCTCTTTTGACCTTTTTCGAGAACAAGAAGAAGAGAAACAACATTAAGTTGTACGTGCAGCGCAGGGTCTTTATCATGGACAACTGTGAGGAGCTCATTCCAGAATACCTCAGTAAGTGCCTCATTTGCGCAGCAATTCTTAGAAATTATGCATCTGATTTCGATGTGACCTGAGAGTTCGGATGTTAACGAGTTAAACTTCCATCCCAGACTTCATCAAGGGCGTGGTGGACTCTGAGGATCTGCCGCTCAACATCTCCAGAGAGATGCTTCAGCAGAGCAAGATCCTGAAGGTCATCCGCAAGAACCTGGTCAAGAAGTGCCTGGAGCTCTTCACCGAACTCTCCGAGGACAAAGAGAACTACAAGAAGTTGTACGAGCAGTTCTCCAAGAACATCAAGGTGTGTGCTTTTGGATAGTTTCTTAAATCGTAAATGAGACACCATTGAAGCTAAAAATGGCTTTTCCTAATTGTAGCTGGGCATCCACGAAGACTCTCAGAACCGCAAAAAACTCTCAGAGCTGCTTCGCTATTACACATCGGCTTCTGGAGACGAGATGGTGTCCCTCAAAGACTATGTCTCTCGCATGAAGGACAGTCAGAAGCACATCTACTACATCACTGGTTAGTAGTTGGTTCACTAATTTTTTTTACGTTATTTTAACGCACAGATAAAGTTTACTTACAGACCTTGCTCTTCTCTCCAAAGGCGAGACCAAAGATCAGGTGGCCAACTCTGCTTTCGTGGAGCGTCTGCGCAAAGCTGGTCTGGAGGTGATCTACATGATCGAGCCCATCGACGAATACTGCGTCCAGCAGCTGAAGGAATACGATGGCAAAACCTGATTTCGTGACCAAGGAGGGTCTGGAGCTGCCTTTGAGGATGAGGAGGAGAAGAAGAAGCAGGAAGAGCTGAAGACCAAATATGAGAACCTGTGCAAGATCATGAAAGACATCCTGGACAAAAAGATTGAGAAGGTATGAGCCGTTAGCGTGCTAGACTTTGATTTTGAAGTGACAATCTTCAGAGCCATTAAATTAAAGTGTATTCAAACAGGTCACCGTCTCAAACCGCCTGGTTTCTTCGCCCTGCTGCATCGTCACGAGCACATATACGGCTGGACGGCCAACATGGAGAGGATCATGAAGTCTCAGGCCTTGAGGGACAACTCCACCATGGGCTACATGACCGCCAAGAAGCACCTGGAAATCAACCCCGCCCATCCCATCGTCGAGACCCTCAGAGAGAAAGCGGAAGCTGACAAGAACGACAAGGCAGTGAAGGACTTGGTGATCTTGCTGTTCAAACCGCCGCCTGCTCTCCTCTGATTCACCCTGAAGACCCACAAACACACGCTAACTGCATCTACAGGATGATCAAACTCGGCTCGGTAAGTTGGATGACCTAAAACATGCCTTTAAACACAAAGGCTTAGTATATCACAGTTACGAATGCATTATTAATGGTTACTGATCAAAATTAACGCCCATCAAAAATCAGTCAACCACTAAAGCTCATCATTTGCATCTAGAACCTTTAACATCAATAGAACCTTTCCAATATATAATGGGGTGGAAAAAGTTTCTTTTAGATCATTAAAATTGTCTTCACACATGAAATGGTTCTTTTAAGAATTATCCACTAAAACATATCAGTCCACCAAATAAAGATTTGTTATTGGCTTTATTCAAGAACCCTTCCATGGCAATAAATGCCAGCTTTTTTAATGTAAAAAAAAGTTTCTTAAGATGATTACATTTTTCTTCGCACAAAACCATTTAACGTGGTTCTTTTAAGAATTATCTACTTAAAGACTGTGATCCACTACTGCACTAAAGGGTCATTGTTGGCTTTGAGGCTCCGTGAAGAACCTCCATGCCGTTGCACTAAAGGTTTTTATTAATAGAAATAGGTTATTTAGATTGATAAAATGTTTTTGACACCAATAAAAATTGTTTTAAGAATCATCTACTTAAACATATAGCTCGATCCACCATTATTTATTCATAATTTATTAAAAATAAAGGGTCATTTTTGGCTTTGATGACTCCGTAAAGAACCGGTATCGTGTATGGTAACTTTCCATTATTTTTATTGGGAATAAAAAGTTTCTTTAAATCATTAAAATGTTATTCAACGCTATCCACTAAAACGTATTAGTCCACCACTACATTCCCAAAAATCAAAGTGGCATCTATGGTTCCACGAAGAACCTTTAATATCCACGGAACCTTTCTAATGTACAAAAGATTAGTTATAGTGGGAAAATCTTCTGTATTTTCCTTTTTTTTAAGGATTTTTCCAATTAAAACATTATGGGGGACCCAAAACAGTTCTTCTATAGCCTTTATTTTTTAAGGGTGTCGTCACAAATTGGAAAAATGACTTAATTGTATTGAATTGTGTTTAATCTCTTCTTTCAGGCATAGATGACGACGACTCCGCTGTAGAAGACATTTCTCAACCCGCCGAAGAAGACATGCCAGTTCTGGAGGGCGACGACGACAGCTCTAGAATGGAGGAAGTCGACTAAAGAGTTTTAGTGTAAATAACTCTACACTGTTAATTTATTGTTTTTGTAAAAAACAATCTGAAAGTGATCATTAACGAGTACATGTTTTGCCTTTGTGTAGTTACTGTACCAGAATTTTTTCTTATGAGTTTTTTGTTTGTTTTTGTAATCCCGATTTTGAACGTTTTTAATAAATGACTGATAAATATGGCGTGGAGTCGAGTCTTGATTTCCCGAGCAATCTAGAAACTTCATCTCCCTCGGTCTCGGCCCCGCCCCCTTCGGCGGTTGAGAGGGACGCGGCGGATGATTGACGGCCAGGCCCTCTCCCCCCGCCGCGCGTCCGTAGCGTTGAGAAGATTCGAGAGATTTCTGGAGCGTCCGCGTTCTCGAACTCTCCCGTCAGGACGTATAAAAGCGCGCCGCCGGCGTGACGCACGCGACAGGCTCTCCCGAAGCTCAGTGACAGCTGAGGAGGAGAAACCTCACGGGCTTAAATCAAATTCGCTTTAATAAACCCGTCAAGGTAAGGGTGTAGAATCAGAACAGCGTCCGTTACGCGTTACCTTTCAACTTGTTTGCCATTTCGCGCCAACGCCGCGAGGACGTTCGACGCTTCTTTCGCGCTTCATTCATTCGTCAACGGTCTTTTTTAACAGTTTCGACGCATTTACACGGCGATTTTCCACTTGTATCCTCACAAATGCGAAGTGTTTCACGCCGTTGGTATATTTCAGTCGGCTCTTTCCTCAAATGAGGATTCCTTAAGTCCGTCTGGAGTTGATCAGTTTTACCTCAGAGGGATTAAACGGGGCTTTTACGATAAAGGCGCTCGCGAACGCGTCCGAGGAAAGCAGACGTCATTTACCCATGCATCCTTGTGTCAGTGCATTTTCAGCAAGCGTTTCGTTGCGTGCGCACATTGACTTATGCATAAAGTTTAACGGAGCGCATTTGTGTTGGTCGCTGCAGTGACTCGTTCGCACGGAGTCGGTTCTGAAGCGATGCGCTCCCGTTAACGCGCGCAGAGAGTTTTAGTAGGTTCTAGAAGCTCGCGGTAACGCGTTTGGGCCGACAGGAGGCGCTCGAGCTCGTGCAAGCTGTTCCTGAACCACGAGCAATCCTCCAGCTTTGTATATATTAATAGCATTAATGCATAACCCTTTTGCAATCGAATTAAACCGTGCTTCGAGTCCCTAATTGGTTATGCATTGATCGGCCAAATGCATGTTGAAAACGAATGCTTTTCATTTGTAATAACTCAAATACTTTGTCAAATGTTGTGTTTATGTCCTATATATATATATTTGGTCGTGCACAGATGCCGGAGGCATGACCAGCCGATGGAGGAGGGAGCGGAGAGACTTTCGCCTTCCAGGCTGAGATCGCTCAGCTGATGTCTCTGATCATCAACACTTTCTATTCCAACAAAGAGATCTTCCTCAGGGAGCTCATCTCCAACTCTTCAGACGTGCGTAACCGTGTACTACATGGTTGAGTAACGGTATAGTAAGCATTAGTAGCACAGTAATAACAACGGCAACATTTTGCGCGCTGACGTTAATCGCATTTGCTAGAAAATGCATATAAAATAGCTTAAGAAGGATGTAGTAGCTTCCAAGTTTGCACATTTTTTATATGCAACTATTTTTGCTTCAAAGATCCATTTTTTTCCTCAAAAAATACATCAGCAGCATATTTTCACTAAGGATCCTAACACACATTAAACTAGTATTCAATTTTTATTTTACAAAAACTGCTTTTTGTTTTCAAACATATATATGTATATATATATATATATATATATATATATATATATATATATATATATATATTATTTTTTTTTAATCATATAATAAACATTAAAATATATTTTGTTAATTATAGTAAATATTAGATAAAAAGTTAATGTTTAATAATACTAAAAAGTTTGAAAATTAAATTGACTTTTTAATATATATATATTGTCCTGTGATATACATAAATATAATGTTTTATTCATATTTAATTTGTAATAAAAAAAAGTATATATATATATATATATATATATATATTAATTATTTATTTTATTTTTATTATAATTTTTTTCTCTCAAAAATACATCAGGGACGCTTGACACACATTAGTCTAGTATTTGATTTGGATTAAAAAAACTGTTTGCTTTTTTGTTTTAAACATATATATATATATATATATATATATATATACACACACAACGGCAACATTTTGGTATGGCGACGCAATTGCTAGAAAAATATTTTAAAATAGCATAAGAAGGGATGTAGCCTTCAAGCGTTTGCACATTTTTTATATATTTTTTTTTATGCAACTATTTTTGCTTCAAAGCTGCATATTTGCCGAACAAAAAACAAGCACGCTCCGAGCGATACAGCAAACAGCTTTTTAAATGAACGCGAGCTGATAAAAAACTTCTGCATTTATCTTTCAGGGAATTTCTTTTTTAAAGTAAGCAATGCTTGAGTAAACACGTTTACATTTAAGCAGTCATGCATGTAAAATATAGCGCTTGTATGCACGTGCAAGCAAGTTAGATATAATGATATTAAGTTAAAATGTTTATTAATGTTATAAAACAACGGCAGGCAGGTTTCGGGTGTTTTTCCGATTAAATTGTGTAAAATGTGTTCATAAAAATAATCAAGGCAAAGTCGCTATTTTATTAAGCGATTATTACGGTTTGCTTAATAAGCTGAAGAGAAAAGAAAAGATAAATCTTTTTGCATGAAGTTCACATGGCATGCAAACAGCAAAAAACGAAAAGATGCACAGTGCAAAAAATAAATAAATACTACAATTCTATGCAAATTATTAATGCAGTTTAATAAAAATAGCATGCATTTTTGAGTGTGCATGCATTTTTGAATCATGTAAGCAGTCAGGAATACTATAAATAACATTTTGTCTTATTACAGCTTTTTTAAGATGAGGATGAGGTTTTTTTTTCCGACTGAATAATGAATCTTTCCATTGACCTCTGTTTGCTAGGATCGGACAATATTTGGTCGAGATGCCGTTTTCGAGGGAGCAAAAACTAAATATTGAGAAAATCTCCTTTAAAGTTCTCAGCAATGCATATCGCTGATCAGAAATGACATTCCGATGTATTTATGGCAGGAAATTGACAAAACAGCGTCACGCTTCATATTTTTGGCATAAAAGAAAAATGCTACTGTTGCGTATTCCTACAAACGCGCCCGTAAAGCTAAATGAAATACTGCGTGTCTTTCCGTCAGGCTTTGACAAAATCCGCTACGAGAGCCTCACAGACCCGAGCAAGCTGGACTCGTCGGGAAAGACCTCAAAATCGAAATCATCCCCTCGATAAAGCAGGAGCGCACGCTGACCATCGTGGACACCGGCATCGGCATGACCAAAGCGGACCTCATCAACAACCTGGGCACCATCGCCAAGTCCGCACCAAGGGCCTTCATGGAGGCTCTGCAGGCCGGAGCGGACATTTCATGATCGGTCAGTTCGGAGTAGGCTTCTTCGCCTACCTGAAATCTGGTGGCGAGAAAGTGACGGTCATCACCAAACACAACGACGACGACGCACGAGCAGTACGCCTGGGAGTCTTCGGCTGGGGGGATCGTTTCACCGTTAAAGTGGACAGCTGTGAGAGTGTCGTTGGGTTCAGGGATAAACTCGCATTTAAAGGCTGCAGTCTGTAGCTTTTTTTATTGGTTAAAAACGCTTCTCAAAAATACATGAGCAGCATATATTTTCACTAAGGACCCTGACACACATTAATCTAGTATTCAATTTGTATTTTAAAAAACTGCTTGTTTTTCAAACATATATGCATATATATATATATATATATATATATATATATATACACATATATATACACACACACACACACATTGTGGGTTTTTAATCATATAATAAACATTAAAATATATATTGTAATTATAGTTAATATTACATACAATTAAAGTTAATAATACTTAAAAAACATTGAAAATTAAATTGACTTCAAGGTAATATTTACGTTTATTTTTCTGTGATCCTGATTAAAGGTCACATGAAATGCAACAAATTAAATACTAATTTAAAATATATATATATATGTGTGTATATATATATATATATATATATATATATATATATATATATATATATATATTTATTTTTATTTTTTTATTATAATTTTTTTATTAATTTATTTTCTCAAAAATACATCAGGGACCCTGATACATTATCTATTATTCTAATATTAAAAACACGCTTGATTTTGTATTAAAAACATGTATATATATATATATATTATATATATATATATATATATATATATATATATATATATATACACATTATTACACACACACATTTTGTGCTGCTTTTTTAACATATACTAAACATTAAAATATAGATTAAAATTATAGTTAATATTAGATAAAATTAAAGTTAATAATACTAAAATAAAGTTTGAAAATTAAATTGACTTCAAGGTAAAATTTACAGTTTATTGTTCAGTTTATCTGGTTAAAGGTCACATGAAATGCAACAAATTAAATATAAAAATAAAATTAAAATACATTTTTATATATATATATATATTATTTTATTTATTTATTTTTTCTCAAACATATAGCATATATATTTTCATCAAGGATCCTGACAATATTAATCTATAGTATTCAATTTGTATTTAAAAAACTGTTTGCTTTTGTGTTTTAAATATGTAAAATATGTATTGTTAATTGTAAAGTTGATTAAATGAAATTAAAGGTAATACACACTCAAAAAAGTATTTTTAAATTAAGTTAAATTGATTTTTTAAGTATAATGTTTACTGTTTATTGTTCTGTGATCTCAGTTAAAGGTCAAAAGTGAAATGCAAATAAATATTAATTAAAAAAAAAAAAATATATATATATATATATATATATATATATATATATATATATATTATAAATTTTTTTTTTTTCTCAAAAAATACATCAGCAGCATATTTTCACTAAGGATCCAGACACATTAATCTAGTATTCAATTTGTATTTTAAAAACAGTCTGCTTTTTGTTTTCAAACAAAGATGGCGATGTAAGAGGCGAAGGTACAGACCGCATTTCCAGATGTGCTCATAGTATTTATGACTCTGTGTTCAGTGAAGTGTATCTGTAGCGGAGGTTTAACCGAGATTCTGTCCAGCCGAAGCCGATCGGGTCGTGGCACAAAGTGATCTGCATCTGAAGGAGGATCAGACGAGTACATCAAGAGCGCGGATCAAAGAGATCGCCAAGAAGTACTCGCAGTTCATCGGTGGCTACCCCATCACGCCGCTCTTCGCATTAAGTCTCTCCTTTCACTCGGGTCACACGAACCACATTAGACCTGAAATATCCCCCCTGAGGTCAAATTAATATTTCTATAATTTGTAGCAGCATATCCAATGTTTACGCTTCTCTGATGCTAAGTAGTGATATGCAGCTAAACAAAAAAATTATATTTTATTTACAAACCTACTTACATGCCAGTAATATTAATATTATTATTATTATTATACATATTATTATTAATATAAAAATGTATAGTTATTAGTATAATTAATGGTAAGTTGATAACTTAAAGTAATAAGTAATTAATAATATATTTATACATCTCTGATTCTCATGAATAAAATTTTGCTAAACAAAATTAAATACACCTTTATTAAATACTTCTTAAACATGCTAATTAAATAAATTTTCATAAAGAAATATTTATATATATATTTGTTTTTCTTTTCTTTATATATATATATATATATATATATATATATATATATATATATATATATATTTTAAATATATGTGTGTGTATATATATATATATATATATATATATATATATATATAAATTATATTTAAATTATTTATTTAACTCTTAAGTATATAAGGTAATATTTTTAGTAATTAACTGTATGTTTATGGTTGGAGTTTTGTCTGTTAAAGGTTAAGTGAACATTGCATTTGGAACAAATTATTGTATTTTAAATTTTTCTAAATATTAAGATTTTAGATATATACAATCTTTGTGGTTTTTTTAACTGTATAATAAAAAACATTAAAATATATATATTTTTAATTATAGTTAATACTAGAGAAAATTAAAGTTAATACTTATTACTTCAGTTAACTGAAAAAGTTTGACAAGTTAAATTGACTTCAAAGGTAATATTCCAAGGTATAAAATAAAAGTCATGAAATGCAAATATATATATATATATATATATAATATATATATATATATATATATATATATATAATGATAAAAAATATATATAATGATAAATAAATATTTATATAAAATTATATATGTGTGTGTGTGTGGCTGTTATTAATAAATATATATATATTTTTTTTATTTCTCAAGAAATACATTAGCAGAATAATATTTTCACTAAGGATCCTGACACACAGTAGTTCAGTAGTTCTATTGGATCTTAAGGGAAGTCTACTTAAAAGTCTTTCTAAATCATCGTGCTGTTTTCTAGGTGGAGAAGGAGAGCACATAAGGAGGTGGAGGCGAATACGAGGGGCGGAGAGAGGAGAAGGTTGAGAAAGAGAAGGAGGAGGAGGAGGAGTAGGACTAAGACAAGTTCGAGATCGCATGGCTCAGACCGAGCCAGCGGAGACCACGGATTTACAAGTGCTCCGGACAAGAAGAGAAGAAGAAGAAGATCAAGGGGAGGAAGTTACATCGACCAGGAGTAGAGCTCAACAAGACCAAGCTCTGTGGACCCGAAACCCGGCGACATCACCAACGAAAGTACTGAGCGTAAATTCTACAAAGAGTCTGACCAACGCGACTGGAGGACCACCTGGCGGTCAAGGTGCAGAAACTCATTAGAGAGAAAACTAGCATATATAAGAGAGAAAAGAACTGACTTGTGCCTGTTTAATACAAATATTTGAGACACACACACACACACATACACTCACAGACACACACACACACACACATACACATACATACATACACAGACATAAACACACACACATACACTCCACACAGACACACACACACACACATACACACACACACACACACACACACACACATACATACATACACACAGACACATAAGCACACACACATACACTCACACAGACACATAAACATACACACACACATACATACATACACACAGACACATAAACACATACACACACACACATACATACACACACACATACACACACAGACACACACATACACACACACATACTCACACACACACCACATACATACACACAGACACACACACACACACATACATACACACAGACATAAGCACATACACACACACACATACAGTCATACACACACACACATACACATATACACACACACACACACTTCATACACAGACACACACACACAATATTTTATGAATGTGTAGCCATTTATTATACATTTTTATG
>NC_056718.1:26589785-26594785 GCF_018831695.1 Puntigrus tetrazona
AAAAATTCTGGTACAGTACACAAAGAAAAACATGTACTCGTTAATGATCACTTAGATTGCTTTTACAAAATAATAAATTAACAGTGTAGAGTTATTTATAAATTAAAACTCTTTAGTCGCACTTCCTCCATTCTAGAGCTGTCGTCGTCGCCTCCAGAACTGGCAGCATGTCTTCGGCGCGGTTGAGAAATGTCTTCACAGCGGAGTCGTCATCTATGCCTGAAAGAAGAGATTAAACACAATTAAGTCATTTTTCCAATGATGTTCCATTTGTGATTTACACCCTTAAAAATAAAGGCTATGGAATAGTCCTGTTTTGGTCCCCATAATGTTTTAATTGAAAATTTAAAAAAAGGAAAATGCAGAAGATTTGCCTAACTATAACTAATCTTTGGTGCATTAGAAAGGTTCTGTGGATATTAAAGGTTCTTCGTGGAACCATAGATGCCAATAATGTACTTTGATTTTGGGAATGTAGTGGTGGACTAATACGCTTTTAGTGGATAATTCCAAAAAGAAACTATTTTTATTAGCGTTGAATAACATTTTAATGATTTAAAGAAACTTTTTATTCTAATAAAATAATGGAGTTACCACACGATACTGCTCCTTTACGGAGTCATCAAAGCAAATGACTTTTATTTTTAATAAATTATGAATAAATAATGGTGGATCGAAAGCCATATGTTTAAGTAGATGATTCTAAAACAATTTTTATTGCAGCCAAAAACATTTATCAATCTAAATAACCTATTTCATTAATAAAACCTTAGTGTAACGGCATGGAGGTTCTTCACGGAGCTCTGTGCCAACAATGACCTCAGTGCAGAGTGGATCACAGTCTTTATAGATAATTTAAAAGAACCACGTTAAATGGTTTGTGCAAGAAAATGGGAATTCATCTTAAGAAACTTTTTTACATTAAAAAGTTGGCATTTATTAAGTGAAGGTTCTTGAATAAAGCCACACAAATCTTTATTTGGTGGACTGATATGTTTTAGTGGATAATTCTAAAAGAACCATTTCATGTGTGAAGACAATTTTAATGATCTAAAGAAACTTTTTCCACCCCATTATATATTGGAAAGGTTCATTGATGTTAAAGGTTCTAGATGCAAATGATGAGCTTTAGTGGTTGACTGATTTTGATGGACGTTTTTAATTTTGGATCAGTAAATCATTAATAATGATTCAGAATTGTGATATATCAAGCCTTTGGTGTTTAAAGGCATATGTTTTTAGGTCATCCAACTGACGAGCTCCGAGTTTGATCATCCTGTAGATGCGTTAGCGCAGGCTTGTGGGTCTTCAGGGTGAATCCAGAGGAGCAGGGCGTTTCGAATGGCAAGATCACCAAGTCCTTCACTGCCTTGTCGCTCTTGTCAGCTTCCGCTTTCTCTGAGGGTCTCGACTTGGCGGATGGGCGGTTGATTTCCAGGTGCTTTAAGTGGGTCAGTGTAGCCCATGGTGAGTTGTCCCCAAGGCCTGAGACTTCCATGATCTCTCTCCATGTTGGCCGCCCAGCCGTATGTGCCTCTTCTCGTGACGATGCAGCAGGGCTGAAGAAAACCAGGTGCCTGGAGACGGTGACCTGGTTTGAATACACTTAATTCTTAATGGTTCTAAGATTGTCACTTCAAAATCAAAGTTCAGCATGCTAACGGCTCATACCTTCTCAATCTTTTGTCTGGTGATGCCTTTCATGATCTTATTATGTTCTCGTTATTTGTCTTCAGTTCTTCCTGCTTCTTCTTCTCCTCCTCATCCCTCGGGCAGCTCCAGACCCTCCTTGCCCGGTCACCGAACTCAGGTTTTTGCCAATGTATGCCTTCCAGCTGCTGGGATTTGTATTCGTCGATGGGCTTCCGATCATGTAGATCACCTCCAGACCAGCTTTGCGCGGACGCTCCACTTAAAGCAGAGTTGGCGCCAAATTGGGATCTCTTGGTCTGCGCCTGGAGAGAAGTATGCAAGAGCAAGGTCTGTAAGTAAACTTTATCTGTGCGTTAAATAACGTTAAAAATTAGTGAACCAACTACTAATCCAGTGATGTAGTAGATGTGCTTCTGACTGTCCGGTCCTCTGCGCAGAGAGACATAGTCTCTGAGTGGACACCATCTCCGCCTCCAGAAGCCGGATGTGTGCAATAAGCCCTAGCAGTTCTAGAGAGTTTTCGGGTGTTCTGAGAGTCTTCGTGGATGCCCAGCTACACTGTGGGAAAAGCCATTTTAGCTTCAATGGTGTCTCATCTACGATTTAAGAAACTATCCAAAAAAGCACACACACCTTGATGTTCTTGGAGAACTGCTCGTGATAACTTCCTTGTAGTTCTCTTTGTCCTCGGAGAGTTCGTTGAAGAGCTCCAGGCACTTCTTGACTGAGGTTCTGCGATGACCTTCTGTGATCTGCTCTCGCTGAAGCATCTCTCTGCTGAGATGCTGAGGTGCTGCAGATCTCGAGTCCACCACGCCTCGATGAAGTCTGGGACAGTGTTTAACTCGTTAACATCCGAACTCTCAGGTCACATCAAATCAGATGCATAATTTCCTAAGAATTGCTCGCAAATGAGGTGTGACCTACTGAGTGTATTCTGAATGAGCTCCTCACAGTTGTCCATGATAAAGACTCCCGCGCATTTATTAACTTTTAATGTTGTTTCTTCTTCTTGTTCTCTAAAAGGTCAAAGAGGTTCTCTCTGGGTACAAATAATAAAGCGCTGAACTCCAGTTGGCCTCAACTGATAATGCTGCTGCAACAAGAAGACGATCAGTGGATTAAAAACAAGAAAATAAAGTGTTTAAAGTTATTGACATTATGGTTTAAAAGTAAATTGATGGAGGTTTAACAAAAGTAATACTTGGTGGTTTAAAGTAAGATGATTACGGTTCAACAACAAGACAATTGGTAAGCATGAATGTTGGAGGTTTGAAATAAAAGACATTGTTGGTTTAACTTAAAGAATATTGTGTTTAAAAACAAGTAAGAATATGGTTTAAAAATAAGGTGGTTTGTGGTTTTAAAATCGTACGACTGATGGTTTAAAAACTAGGTTTTAAATCAAAAATTGATGGCTTAATCATCCTGGTCTGCTCAATAAGAACTCCATCCATTTTTGACCCAATGTTCCTACCAACCTTAACAGCCAGGTGGTCCTCCCGTCGCAAGCAAGTTCAGACCTTTGCAGAACTCTCCGCACTCCTCGCTAGTGATGTCATCAGGTTATTTAGTCCAGATGGGCTTGGTCTTGCTGAGCTCCTGAGCATCGATGTACTTTTCTCTTCACCTTCTTCTTCCCTCTGTTCTGACTGTCTTTGTGTCTTCATCTTCATCGGCGCCAACCTCAATCTCAGTTTGTCTTTCTCTTCGCTGCCGCCACCTCCTCCTCCTCTTTCTCCTTCTTCCAGGTCAACTTTCTCTCTGTTTCTCAATCTGCAAGATAAGAACGGATGCTTTATTTGTTTGAGTCCGGAGCAACCAAGCTTTGCAGTTCTGGCACTTTCAAAGTACAAACACTTACGAAGAGCGAATGGGGTAACCGATGTGAACTGGAGAGTGCTTCTTCTCAATGACTTCCTTGACGCTACTTCTCTCAATATATCTTAGATTGATCCTCTTGAGGTGGAGAATGACCTTTGGTGCCACGTCCATGGATGGCCTGCACCTAAAGAACGATATGTCGAGTTCCGTAATTTTTAGACTTTAAAAACTACAACAAAACATTTGGGAGGGCCTGGCGTCAGAGTCTGCTTCACTGTGAAGGAACTACCAGCGCAGACTCTCCTGATGTATTGGTTGTCATCGTTGTGTCGGTGATGACTGCTACTGCCACCAGGTAGGCCGAATAGAAGCCTACCCGGAACTGACCGATCAAGTGGAAATGTCCGCCCGCTCGCAGAGCTTCCATGAAGGCCTTGGTGCCGGATCGCGATGGTGCCCAGGCGTTGTTGATGAGGTCCGCTGGTCATGCCAATGCCGTGTCCACGATGGTCAGTGTGCGCAATTTCGATCAGGGGTGAGTTCATCTGTCCTTGCATGAGTTTAGTTTGCTGGGTCTGCCAAGTTCCTCGTGATCTGATCTTGTCCAGTGCCTGTTTGAAGATATGCGCTGAGTTATTAGAAATAAATGCTGGCGCCAGAACGGAGAATGCAATTGATTGACTTTACATCTGAAGAGTTGAGATGAGCTCCCCGAGGAAGATCTTGTTGAATAGAAAGTGCTGATGATCAGAGACCATTGAGCGATCTCAGCCTGAAGGCGAAGGTCTCGACGCCTTCCTCCATCATCACGGGCTGTGCGGCATTCTCAGGCATCTGCAGAAAGATACATTCAAGAATTATAAATAATGATTCCGCAATATAAAGCATTAATATATGCCATTCGATTTATTTAATTTAAAATACATTGTGTGTACTTGAATAATTTACTAAGTATATATGTTGGAATGAATCTATTTTTATATTCCCTTTGATGCTAAAATATTTGTGTATATAATTATTTATGTGGTAAAATATTTTACCAGTATGCTCTTCCATTTCTTATCATATAAATCGCTCAAAATTTTATATATTTATATATTTTATATATTTATATATAAATGTACTTTTCTTAGATGTCTATGTTCTTTTGTATTGTTGAGATAGTGTTTTAGCTTAAATTTTTTATGTGCTTTTGTGTTTATTCGGGTTAAAATTTTAGAATTTATTTGTAAATTTGTGTTAGTAGTTTTAAATATGCCTATTTTTTAGCTCTACATTGTAGAGCCTAATAATAATACTAAGTCAAACTAAATGTTCCTCGAAAATCCAGTTGAAATAAGTTTTTTTTATATTTTATTTTTTAATTAATTTCTATTTTTTTACATTTAACAGATTTAATTTTATAATAATAATCTTTTCAAAATAAAGTATTTATTCTCACTAAACATAAACGCATTTAACCAAGAATCTTTAATGATATCTGAAAATGGATAAATGCAATAAATGAATAATCAGCAACGCGA
>NC_056718.1:26599785-26622285 GCF_018831695.1 Puntigrus tetrazona
AAAAATACGTGTTTTTGGGAGTAAAGTTTGTGCTCGGTTGTTTCTGGCTCGCCAAGAGTCGGCGGCCTGGTTACAACTTTCTTCAAAAGTCCTTGTGTTTGCATCGTGCGACATTCGTACAGGTTTGAGCTACCCGTGGGTGAACGGTGACATTTTGGGGTGAAGATTCTTGAATAAAGAGATCTCGACTTAAATCGAATCTTCGGTTTCTGATTTAAAATTGATGCTAGGAAACAAATCGAAATCTATATAAGATTTTTTTTTTTGTTAAAGATGCACTTTTATTGTCTTTCTAATAAAAATTAAATTAAAATGTATTTTTGGTTTTTCTTTCAGATCAAAATAGTTCTTAGTGCATCTAGAAAATAATCTGTTTTGTGTGGACTTTTTATTTTTTGAAATATGATTTTATTTAGTTTTGCAACAATACAGATTTAACTCTCAGTTGTGAAGTCAGTGATCTGAGCTTATATAGATTAGATTATAAAAGCCTCCAAATCGCATAATTATTGTTTTTGTGGAAAAAGTTGTGAAATTTCTGTTGTCTCTGCATCAGTCAATTAAAAAAATTAAAATATATAGAAAGAAGAGTATATACATATATATATATATATATATATATATATATATATATATATATATATATATTAAAATATAAAAATATAAATATATATTTTTAATTGGAATGTTTCTTTTTAAATTTAAAATGTAAGTATTTTTACATGGAGAATATTATTTATTTTAAATTAAATATTTCCATATTTTTATATGTATTAAATAAAATGAAAGAATGAATAAATAATATTTTATATTAAGAAAAAATGAAATCTTATTTTTGACCTTTTTTTTTTTTTTTGCATCTTTTGTAATCTTGCCCGTTTTTTTTTTTTTTTTTGTTCCTGTTCTAACAGAGACTAATCGGACAAGTCTGGCGGTGATTTGTTTGAAGTGGGTCCGGGTTCAGAGCACCTGTTCCTGGTGGCCTGGCGGCAGCGTTGTTTGTACTCTGTACAACGCGGAGCATTACTCGCGGACGACGCCGCCATTATCAGCCTCAAGCAGGCGAGCTACGCCTGCTCACACCGGCAAGAGCAAGTCGGCCCGCAATCCTCTCCTCCGCTGACAGTGGCTGTAAGGGCGCGTGAACGACTCCGCTTTCGCCACACCGAAAGCCCTGGCCTGGGCGCTAGTCAGTGATGGATTCCTCTTCGCGGTTTCAGCTTCCGGACGCCATCGAAGGCGAGGCACGGCTGAAAGATTTTCACTTTCGGCGGCGGGCTGGCGCGCTTGCTGGAGCCCCGACGATTTGCCCATCGTAGGGAATCAAGCGAGACGGTCCCGCGACGCCTCTGGTCGTTTGCCGACGGCCAGGGTCAGCCGCCGCATGGACGCAGGGGCTACAAAATCGTGGGTGAGCGCTGCGCTGGCGTTTCGGGCGGGACATTGCATCACTACGCCCAGACCAGCGGCGCCGCCAGAGTTCAGCGGAAGCGACGCAGGACTTCCCGCCACAACGCCGTTATTACAACGGAAATCGCTGAGCGGCGAATAGCATTTAATCTAGAATATCCAACGGGAATTCCCATTTAACGGTAGCGTGACGCATCGGTTCGCCTGCCGGTCAGACACCAGCTATGCTTTGCGGGATCTCACGGAAGACGCCTCTGTTTCCGCTATCAAGAACGAGGACTCAAACTAACGCTGATGAGTGCGAAACCGCACTAACGGGTAACAATAGCGACCTCCCGCTCGTCGCTGGCCACCAGTTTGCAGCACTCGACGGCCGGGCAGCTCTAACAGCAATAAACCGCCGGCATCAGACGGCGCTTGATCGCGACCGCGCCAGCAAGTTCTCCAGCGACGCTGGCTCCCGGCATTTGCAAAAGCAAGGAGCCGGAATCAGAGAAGGGAGCATAAGCGCAATCACAGCATAAGCTACAGATCAGCAACAAGAGCAGCGATAAGCCTCACCAGATTATCGCCCTCGAAAGTGCTAAAACGGACGCCGCTAAGACGCTTGGGGACGACGCCGTGGTTCAAAGCAGCATGGAGGGAAATCCCGCTTCCTGGAGCTGCTGGTGTGCAAGAAAATCTCACTAATGAGACTTTACGTGTTGATCTTCTCGGAAAGTGACTGTTGGTCACCGCTTCGCTGTGGAGGGATTCGCTTGCACGCAGCGCCTGGCGCGGTGAGTTGCCACGCTTTTCACGCCGCTACCGAAATGTTCCTCCGCTTTGATCGGGAGCCGCTTCCGACGTAATTGGCGCCACAAGCTACGCTACGCCGCTCGCCTCAGCTTGCGCGCTTTCGGAATATGGCGAAAACGGTAAACCAATGGTGCGTACACCCTATATAATCTACCAGGATGTCTCCGTGACGCGCATCGCAAGAACGCTTATTTATAATGTTGATTAGAACGTGCTCCAGAATATTCCTTCAGTTGTGATGAGGGATATTATGGCCGCTTCTTTGTTAAAACAAACATTATCGAAAGATATTATTACAATTTAAACTCTTCAGCTGTTTTTCGTGTTAAAGCCGCCATTTATTTCTTGCTTATTTTCAGCATCATGATTCTCAGTCTTCAGAAATCATATTAATATACCTTCAATTATAATGATTTCGAGAAAACATTTCTGATTATCATCAGTTTCGAAAACAGTCGTGCTTCTAGCTTCTCGATATTTTCTCGACTATAAGTGTTCTCACTGACCTTTCGGACAATTTCTAATGCTGTATATGCTGAATAAAAGAATGCAAAAGCTTTTTTTCCCCAAAACCCCTAATCTTTTCTCCTCTGCTTTCGGGCGTCTCTTTAGGGTCTGTTGTCAGCCTCAGAATCCAGGCCAGCTTCTTCCAGCGGGACAGTCGATAGCATGGCTCTTCGACGCCGCCGGCTACAGTCGCGTGTCAATGGGTCCGCTGAGGAACGTTGTTCATTATTGACGCCGTGCTCGTTGTATAAGATCGTGATTTCATCCTTTCAGCCAGTTTTTTAGGACCGCCAAGATCTCATGCTTTGATTTTCATGGCAATCAAACACATTTTCAGCCTGATTCTTGTTACTGTGATGCAATATATTGTGGCGTAATGAGCGACGTAAGTACCATTATAATATTTAACGATGCCGAAGTTGACTAACCCCATCCAGACATACAGGACCCGGTTTTCACTACTGCATGTTTTTCACATTTCAATAAGCTCGCCAAGAATTGGTGAAATGAGTAATTGTCATGAAAATAATGGTTGGTTGTAATGTATGGCGGTCCAGTGTTTTGTTTCCCGGTGGGTTATGCTTTATACCACGCTCGCAGAACCACGGTCCGCCTCCTTCCACACCGATGGCGGTCTTTGGCGGATCGTCCCAGCTCTGAAGAAGAGGATCGCCTGGAGGTGTTTTGCACTGATTGTTGTTGAAAGTCCGCTTCGAATCTGCGCCGAAATCTTAGTTACAGGCTGCTGGATGTCGCAAATCAGAGAGCCGGGAAATCATCGGCACCTTTAAATAATTGTAAGAATATGGCTTTTACAAATGTCTGAGTCGCCAAATCTCGGAAACGCTGTAAAAGTATAAAAGAGAAATAGATATCTTTTCTGAACATTTATTTTAATATTGCGCCTAAATGAACGGTTATTGGGTGTGTACAATGTGTAAATATTAAAAATTGGCTAGGATTTGCGCATGGATTGAAATAATTACATAAAATAGAAAAGTTGTATTTCTAAATGGCAGAAGAATTTATTTATATATATATATATATATATATATATATATATATATATATATAAAATAAATTAAAAAAATTATCTTAAGTATATTTTTTTGGCTTCATTTGTTTCATTATGGTTGTTTTTGTGAGTATGGTTTTAATATAATCTCCACATTAATGCTGTGTGATGTTAATGTGATCCTTTAGTTAATTTGGTGTTTTTATTTTTTTATAAATTTATTCACTATGCAGATCATCACCAGATCTTGGCATCTCGGTCCTTATTCTTCACAATTAGTAATCGGTTTGATGTTTCTTTTTGTAACGGCGTGGTCGCAGGTCCCTGCTTTCCGACTGAACTTGGCCAAAATGATCCATTGAATATTGGCAAAGCTTTTTCCATTCAGTAATCATGAAGCGGATTTAAACAATACCAAAAATTCGTGCTAAAATGGATTAAAACTAGATGCTTGGAGCATTGGAACGTAAGATCTGTAAATAAAATATCATAAGTGGAGCTTGCATATTTAAAAATCCACCAAAAATAAATTTTTTGAGGCTAAAAAGTTGTTCCAAACTGAGAGCTTGCTACGCAGCGCGAGCTATACTTCATCTAAATTGCTGTATAATTAAAAAAACGTGATTGATCTTGATTATAGCTTTGTGAAATGATACGTCTCCCAAAAGCATCCGCGAAAACAAAAATCATACAGACTGTGGCCAGCGCTGAATGAGACGCAGACTCCGCTGCTGAAGCCAGTAGATGGCGCTTTACTCGGGCGAGGCGCCGGCATGCGACGCGATGAAGTCGGGCGCTCTCACCTTCACCTGAAGTATCTCGCTTCGCTGACAGACATCGAACGTCCCTAGCTTTGACGCATTTAACTCACTTGGATCTGATCGCCGTGAGTTTCTCCGCCCAAAGCTTCTTGCCGCCGCCTCATTCTCCGTCTTGCAAAAGTGCAGTAAGCTTACGCTCATCCTTCAACGGGCGCCTTTCATCCGAAGGTGCTCGGGCGCTTTATTCTGTAATTGGGAAATTAATACTAGAGACAGTTGGGTCTTGGCACACGACACAGGGAGTATTGAGGTGACGAGTTTGGCCCTTTATTTCGCTCTGACTTGATAAGTGTTTATGCCGCAGAAAAGGCTAACCTCGGCCTTCGTCACGGCGCTGGCTGCATCTAATTGTATTGCAGTTTATTAATTTCTGTAGCACCGATTTATTAGCGCGATGGTGGTAATACTGATGGTGTCACAGAACTATATCTGGTCACTTGCATTTCATTGCATGCAATGGCAGTTAATGCATTGAACCTGGCGATAGTTCTGTTGTGCTGCCACGTTATTAACGAATCTTACTGCTTTTCCATTTGCTTTAGCATTTCTGGTTGATTGTAGGCCTCATTGAACTAAGTTCCTCAGTTTTTCACTACAAAGTCAAAGTTTGAGCTGAAATGAGTGATACAAAAAGCCCATAAAAGCAAGGTTTCCGTTGAGATTTATGTTAACGTTTGGACTACTAGAAAATGATCTCAGCCGCAACGCAGATTGGCTCTCAGGAGAAATAAAACAAAAATACCGAGCGCCATAAAAGGTCAAATATCAAAATTTTATTATTTACAATATCTGTCAACTTAGTCCTGGTTCGTTGTTCTTGTCGGACAAGTCAGGTGCAAAGTTCCTCTTGATCTATGCTTATCAGCATTGCTGACGCAAGCATTTAAATGATTAATAAGATGCGCCCCAGTGGAGTTAGCAGCTTTATGTTATTAGCTGAAAAGACCATGCACGCACTTCTGAAAAGAGACCAGAGGACAAAATAAACGGGTGAAAACCTCTGTAGAGGCACAAGAACGGAGGAACTTGAGTCGCATCTCCCGCAGATAGACTAGAAGGATCTCTTCCATGCAATCTGTGTATGATAGTTACTGCAAAATAACTGATAGCTGCCTGTTTTGCTCTTCTTAGACACCTGGTTGTCTTTAAATGATCGAAACATCTCACAGTTCAGCACTCTTCACCAGTCTCTTGAGGCTTCGCAAAATCTATTCTAGAAGCACTTCTGTGAAGATACCTGACAGGGCCTGAAAGAAGCTACCGATCACTTTCTCTGAACTCAAAGTCAAACTTGGCAAAAGTGTTAAATGGAGCTACAGTATTAAAACATTTAAAGGAGGAAGGGGACACCATTTTACTAATACTACATTTATTAGTAGATTCAAATGAGATATTTTGAAATATCTGTTTTGTCCATAGAGTTACAAACATGCTCTCATGACCTAATGCATGAATGAAACGCAGAAAGAAAATGAAACCGGTTTAAAACGACATTAGCAAAACGCCTAGAAAATGAAATAAAACTGGATTTTTAGTTCTATATTTGAATTTTGGCTTTTTACTATCGATTAAAAATATTTGGTAAATTGTAGTAATTTTGTAATGTTACTTATTAAATTAAAATTATATATTATTATTTTCGCTTAGTTTTTTTAAATATGTCCATACAAAAGCTGTTATCTCAGGTCAACTATTTTTTATTATTTTTAATTCCATTAATTCAATTCATTTAGTACTAAAATTAAACTGAATGAAAATGGTAAATTGCCAGAGAAAAATTTGAAAACTATGTATAAAACTGTGTGTGCATATATATATATATATATATATATATATATATATATATATATATATAATTGTTGTGTCAAATCGCTGACACTGCAGCTTAATAAAGTTGTGATTAGTCATATATATATGTACTGTGAATATTATGTATATAAATACACATACAGTATATATTTTACAAATATTTAGATTACATATTCTTTATATTCTTACATTATAGATCTAATATATAAAAATAAATCTCTAAAATATACATGCATGTGTTTTTATTTATATATACAAATATATACACAGTATACACGTATTGTAAACATAAATGTTATTTGATGCGTATTACATCGCTTGATATATATATATATATATATATATATATATGGTATATATATATATATATATATATATACACACATATCAGTTCATGCTTTTTGTTTATGGTTTTAAGCTTAAATAAAAAGTATATAAATACACTCTTATATATACATATATACACACATATACACACACACATATATATATATATTATTGGGACATATATATATATATATATACACACACATATATATATGTACACACACACACACACACACATATATATATATATATATATATATATATATATATATATATATATATATACTATTAATACACACAAATAGACATATTAGTTCAAGTGCTTTTTCTTTTTTGTTGGTTTTAGCTTATGCTAATAACCCTTTGGATTGAGTAATATTATAGCTTCTTCTAAAACATCACAACCAACCTGTGCTGGCTTTATTTTCTCCACACTTTGTTAGATCTGTGAAGATTGAGGCCAAGAGATACGAAATCGTGGAAATGGGACAAAGCATCTATATGGCTAAGGTAGAGGACTGCGTAGATAGCCAATGCAATTTTAATGTGTTTCCTGTAAAAAGTCAAAAACCATCTAATAGTACTGGAATACGTCTGGGTCATGGAAGCAGAACCCACCTTGGAAAACGGTCAGTCACATCTAGCAAGAAAGAAGAATCTGTGTAGTAAGCATCAAAATAGCCTAGTCAGTTTTAGCATAACCTCCAAACAGAAGGTGGAACGCGATCAAAAGCATGGGGAATGTAGATATGTGGCTGCCACAAATATACACATAATTATGCAGAAAAACCATGCTTTTGCAGATCAGATAAATCATACATACAAACGTCGTCTTCTCAAAATGGCAGGATACAAAAATGCTGTTTAATAATAGATAATATGACAACAGTGGATAATACTTCAATGATGTCTCATAACTACCCAATCTAAACGCCACATACTCTTTTATTTGGAATATCTCAATAAAACAGGCAATAGGGGAAGAAATAGTCCGCTAAGAACTTTAAAGGGGGCTTGGCTAGGAGGATGCAAAAAACAACAAACAACAACAAAACAAACAACAAAATACAAAGCTTCTACCGGCAATCGAAGCGTGTGAAGCCTGCAGAGCTTCATGGTCCTTGATGTCTCCCAGCCTCCGTTTTCTGATGCGAGGAGCACACCTCTTTGACCTGGAAGCTGGGAGTCTCTCTTGTAATGAGTAGCCGTTTGGGGGAAACAACTGGTTCCCGCTGCTTTCGGAGAATGATTTCAATTTCGCTCCTCTGGCTGGACGGGCATGCAAGCTGACTTCTTGTGGTGATGCCACAGTCGCCGGCGTAAGATGCGCGGCACCCGTCATGACCATGACCTTCAGGAACGCGGCGCCATGGTCGACGGCAAAGGCAAAAATCTACTCAGTCCGAGTTATATTCGAGGTAGAAGGCATCGTGCATCTTGATGAGCTTTTGCAGGTGTCCTCAAGTCTGGCGCCATTCTACGTTATGCTCGTGGACTTCCACGCCACTCACACTCTGTTGGCATTTAAGGAGTAGCCGACGCGCGTCCTTCAGAGCTCCTGAGGGACAGGCGATGCCTGAGTCGTGACACTGCTCTTCTTGAGGGAGGCCATGAGCTTCTGAGGAGATGGGGAATCGGGGCGAGGTAGTGGTCCTCCCGAGGAGCAATAAGCATTCTCGTGCCTCCTTCTCAAGACTCGGACTCGATCCCAAATCGGCGCAGTCACTCTTCCACTACCAATGGCGTGTTTCTGGTTCCTGCAGAACTTTGGCTTCCCGTAGTGTCCTGGCGCGGAGTCCGGTACCTCCGCTACGAAGCAGCCCAGGGTTGGTGCATCTTTCTTTGGGAATGCGCGTCTCGGGGAGGGCAGTCCCTCGGGCCGCTCTCGTGGAACTTGAGGGTGGTAGAGCTGGATGCTGAAAGGAAGAATATCTGAAGGGACTAAGCAGTTTGTACTTCTGACGCCACGATCCGGTTGATTTCCGCCACTGGTAGGCCGCGGGCTGAATATCAGCAAGACGCTCTCGATTCCTTTCGATTTCAAGCTGTCCACCAGCAGGCGCGCAGGTATTCGGGGCGGTTGTGAACTTGACGACATTTACTGCCGCCCTTCCATGCCGCGAGGAGCGAATTCTCCTCGCTTCTTAGGTCTGGGTCGGGTTGAGCTGAGGTGTTGACGCATCTCGGTACACCAGAGTTGGCGCTTGTCTACATCGGATCGGCAGCCGCCTGGATTTGTGAATTGCTGCTCTTCCGGAAGCGCTTCGCTGACGGGCTTACATGGTTACCGGATCGTGGATCTGTACTTGGAGTTGACTGGCCAACGCCCTGCTCCGCCGCTTTGCCTGCTTCCCGTCTGGAAACGCGCGGCGCCGGGCTTTCTGGGTTTCCCCGCTATCTCCAGATTTGCAGAACCCGCGCAGATGACTACTACACTAGAGTCAGTATTACTTAATTTTTTACGCTTTGTAAATTCGAATCTCATGATAGGCAGTTCAAGGACGGTCGCGAGAAACGATTCGGGAGACGAGGACGGCAGGTTTATGCGATGCGAAAAGAAGTCCGCCGCCAGCAGGTTGGGTACAAAACGCCATCATAGAAAATGCAGCTTCGCGTTGGTCCTCTTAGTTCTGGAATGTAATCAACGACGGTGTTTCCCATAAGGCATTTTTCTTTAGAGGCATTTTTCTTTAGAACCTGCAGGAAATGAACCGGAAGCGGTGGTTATAATTAGCACGGTCTGAGGTTTGCTTTGCAAAAGACTCAAAATATTAATATTCATCGCAAACAATGGAGTTTTAGTAATTAGCACTCCAAAGATATTTAGGTCTGAACTAAGGCTGCATATGTTTGGATTAATTTGATGGGATGCATGATGATTTTAAATCACACATGAATGAAAGGTCACTGCTAACTATTTGATCGATTTAATCACATTGTGTTTTAAAGTTCTGCTCAATGCTGTTAAAACTATTCTGTTATTAAAAATGCATGTATTGAGTTAACTTTAAAGTTATCAAAACGCTTGTTGAAATATGGCAGGTTTACACACAAGCAATTTTAAGGATTTATTGATGACAAATATATAAACCTGGTTATGCATTTAGAAACACGAGCTGTGTGTTTTACGTAGACAGCTGACAATATATACATGGAATGAGGTGTTTATGGTAAAGCTGCGTTGATCCAAAATGGATGGAAAAATCAATGGCATTTCAAGTTTAGGCCCAAATATTTTTGAGTTCCAGCAATGCATCTAAAAAGAAATCAATATCATTTACATAGAAGTGCACAAAATACCAAAGAAAAGCACTTTTTCTCCCAAGAAACTTTAGTTGAAAGGATGCTGCCATCTGCTGAAAAGGCAAAGCTCAACGCGCCCATTGTCGACCGCTGCTATTTTTATGGCTGACCAAAGGCAAAATGCACGGCTCAAGTATTTAAAGCCGATTGTATTTCAAACGCCACAACACTCCGGTGATTCACGGCATCTCGCAGACGCCAGATCTTTCTCCACCGAGTGCCCCAAGAAGCGCGTAGATTACAGTAGCGCATGTAACGGAAGTGGCCCCTGGATTCGAACTCAAAGCTGAACCCACAGGGGTCCAGACCCAATTACTCACAGCCTCTGTGGATTTAACCCCAAAGAGCGCTTTTTAATTAGAAGACTAGGACAGTGCAGCACAGATAATAATAAAGCCAAAAAAAAAAATGTGTTCCGATGCTTAACAAAACTGTCCACAGTAGCTTCTACATATGCAACGTGTGTTTTGGACGCCATTAATCCCAAATTAATCGTTTGTAGAGTACTCTTCTGTTAAACTGATTCTGCTTTCGCGCTATCTTCAACTCTTTCAATCAGATCAGATCATGCACATGTCTGTTTAATATAAGCCTCCGGCTGGTCGCTGCGTTTATAGACACCATACACGTAGTTATTAAACGTACCGGTCGCTATACATAATATGTACCTTAAATGAGAGTCTATTAGAATTTTACAGTATTCACAAAACAAGCGTGTCTAGTGCCGATGTCCAAGTGAGATAAATGAAAAAACAGCAAAGGCATTTATTATGGCTCCTTCGAACGAGGAGAAAACAAATGCATGCATCGGGGAAAGTGCAGACGTATCTGAACGAAAGCCTTGGTTTTTAATGATGCAGGTCGTTAGCAACATAGTCGCGTTACTGTACAGAGCGCCCTAACACCCACAGCCGTGCTGCGCATGCTAACTTACCACACTGCAGAGAATTTCTGCATGCGTGCGCTTTCGGTTTCGCGTCCGCGAACGCCACGATTAAACCTGCGGGGAACTGAGAGCGACGCCGAGCCGGGTTTAAAGACGCTCGTGGTTGCGCGCCAGAAAAAACGCGTCGAGGCGTTCAACGCGCAAGCGGCGTTTTTTTTTTTTTCTCGCCGAGCTTCCAGCTGCTCTACATGACGGACAGTTGACGCGCGCGTCGCGGGACGCGCTGTCACTCGTTAGCCTCGCTGCTACCGATTCCTAAAAGCGGATCCCGGAGAAACGGAGCCTCACCGCAGACGCCGTCGTGTCCTCGTGAAAGCGCGTTTAAGCGGAAACGCGTGTCATGGCGCTTCGGCTCCGCGCGGAACCGAAGGCTCCACAGAATAAGAGCAAACCTCCGGGGGGCCTCGGCTGTCGGGACGCGCGTGATGTCACGTACACAACGCCTCGCTCCTTTCAGCTCGCGCTTTGCTGAAGCTCGCGTTAGATCTACTTCGCTGTCCTCGATATTTTAGGGTTCTTCGCACTTTGTGACTATTTTGTCTGCTTCTGCAAACGTTCTTACAAAATCGTGTCAGATTATATCAAATATGGTTTTTTTTTATATTTATTAAGATGCGTTTTTTTTCTCCCTGCAGATCGATTAAAGTGTTAAAACGTAAATGTTTTGTTTTGTGTGTGTAGTTTCTCGCGTCTCAGCTCTTTAGGTGGAGATGTGTTTAGTTCATGATTGGTGTTTACAGAACGTTATTGTAATAGAAACTTAACTTTGTGTTTATTCTGAGAAAATATGTACTGAAAAATATTATAGACAGCGAAGCTCAGTTAAATATACATTTGAAACTGAAAATGCACAACGTTTCAACCTTCGTATGTTTTTTTAAGGCAACAAATACATTTTTAAGTTTTATAGCGAAGCTTCAAATTTAGACCTTTTATTTTAAAATGTGCCATATGTTCATAATGTTAAAGACTGTACAACACATGTGGTTTTATATTGATATTTGTTTTTATGATTTTGCAAAATACATCTATATATTTATTCTAGTTATTTATGTAAAAAAAAAAAATTATATATATATATATATATATATATATATATATATATATATATATATATATATATATATATATATATATATATATATATCGTACAAAAAATATTTTTATTATTATGAAACATATTTCAGACTGCATGGGGAAACATTTTATTATTTTAAAATATGTGTTAAAGATAGACAAATTATAAAAAGCGGCATGTCTAATAATTTTAAATTAACGTACAAATAAATTAAATAAAATAAACTCTGGCACCTTAAGAGTGCATTCAGAAACATGCCTCTATACCGTAACTGTTATTAAGCACAATTGAATAGTTTTAACTGCTTTCTTTATAACCATATGCAGTCATAAATAGAAATTACTGTAAATTTAGCTACAACTGAAACTGACCAAAGCGTTTTAGCGGCCAATTCATTCATACTTCATTAATTAAAAAAATTACAAATATTAGACTATCCTTTTACAACAATGATAAGGTTCTAGCTTTGACGTCCGCGCATGCGCCGCTGGACCGCAGGGCGGCGCTGTCGTCTCTCTGACGCAGGAAGCGCGCGGTTCCTGCGCAGAAGCAGCGCGGCTTTTCTGCGCTCTGCGCACGAGCGCCACTTCCCTTTCCACATCCCGATCGAGAGAGAGACGAGATGGGCCATCAGCAGCTCTACTCGAGTCACCCCGAAAATACGGCCAGGATCCTGATCCTGGCCAGTCGCGCCCTGCCCGCGGGTTAACGTCGAGGGTTTGTCGGCGCGCGCGAGTCCCGCGCGCTTCGCGCCGTCGCGCGGCCGTCGAAAGCGCGCCATCGCGAAGCACATGGGGACGAGGGCGCTCCTTAACATGGCGGCTGCTGTTCTTGCCGCTAGATGCAACGTTAGACGGACGAGCGACAGAGACGTTAATACGGGCTTTTAGGAAGTATTTCGACTCGGTAGGGATCGTTCGGTTTAGCTTCTCGCGCGCGTGTCGTTCAAAACCCCGCGACTTCGTTCAAACTAAAACACTTCTGATGAAAGACGAAGGATTCAAACTTCTCTCGAGGGACAGAATTTAATTTATTTTAGTGAGCAGTTATCAGCCGTTTTATCTGTAAAAGCTGGAACTAAAAGTCCTGTCTTTTTCTATAAACCTGTAAAAATATATATTTTATTGCTTTTCGCTTAACATGCAGCAAATAAAGTCATGAGACGCAAAAAAAATTAGTTAAAATTAATTTTACTTTTTTTTTTTTTTTACCACATTGGCAGATTTTTTTTGTTGCCAGATGAATGCGCTTTGATTCAATGTTTTAGATGCTTTTAATAGCGAGAACGTACAAAACAAGAGACGTTCAACTTTTAGTAATTAAGCCTTTAATTGTGTTTCTTGTTTAACCAAAAAGATTTAGAAGATGATGGATAAACTGTTTCTGGTCTCCAACAAAATACAAATACATAAAATGCAGTCAGTAGGGACTAGAAACTAAAGTAAATTACAGAATTTTACTTTTTGGTCTCTTTATGAAAATAATTGCTCGCTTTCCTTGAAGTGCTAGTCTTTGATGCTTAAACATCTTTTAATGTTTAAAGTTGATTGAATTATGATTGTAAACTTAACTTTATACAATTCCATTGGGATGCTAATTATGAAAGTAGTTAAAGTAGTTTGTTTTATATAATTTGAATAATTTTTTTGCATGCAATTTCTAACCTGCTGTCTTGTTTTCTTCCAGCCGGGTTTGCTCTTAACAGACACGCCCGATTCGTAAGCACGGACTCACACATGCGCCGCCAGTGCTTCAGGCAATACGCCAAAGATATCGGCCCTTCACCGCGTGCGTTTTTGGGTGCGTGCTCGTCTGAACGGTGTAATATACTTAGAAACCTCAACTGTTCTCTCTACCCAGCTGGACTGGAACCACACCACGGTCCTCCGTGGGAGAGCCCACCATCCTGACGCATGAAGTTACTTCTGAAACGCCTCCATAAAACATTGCTTTGTTTCTAAGGAGAAGTTGCAGCGTGTTTCTTTTATTACAGAGGCGATTGGTTTGGTGAACTGGACTGAGGCTCATGCGCTGCGCTCTCTACAAATTAACGCCAGAGTTATGATGCTCTCTGTGGCAAAAAAAGTTTTATTTGCTGGCAGTGTCTCCTAGGTGAGTAGACTGACAAACTCGCAAGATTGTGCAAACCACTGATTATATAGGTTATATTACGGCTTACGTCCCATGTGTAGAGAAAAAGTATGCTCTAGTGGTTTTGACTGAGGAAAATCCATAATGAAGTTAAAACAATGTTTGGGGTGAGTTTATAGGGTTTAGAATCGCTTAATAAAGCAACCAGTTTTTGACTTTTTCAGTGCAATTAAAATATAAACACTAAATAGGAACCTATAACTAAATCGGTGGATGGATACTGATATTATTTACATATGAATTAGGATACTTGATTGACGCCGCGTGTCATCACGTGCTAATTAATATTCATCAGCATCTCCCCTGGGTGAAGCTTTATGCTTTACTTTCGTTTAATTGAATAAAAGCACGCGTTTTTGGCTTCTGAGTGCAAATTAAATTGAAAACTGTAGAAGAACAATAAACCAATCGCTGGATAAATAAAGACCGAGAGTTGTGAACAAATGGATGCTGATGCAATAACGTTTAATTTTTACATGTGGTAGTATTAATAACATCCGACATTGTACATGCAGCCCTGCGTTTGCGTCGTGTTTATATGTGCATGCTGTGCATGCTTTAATGCTGTATAAAAGCAGCTCCACTGTACATAAATCACTATGCTGACTCTTAATATTACGACCAGAAAGCGTTGCATTAGGAACGACGTGTGTTACGGTAACCACAGCAACGGTGACTATTCGCGCTCAAAAAGCGACCGACGAGGATGGGATCTGAACCCACGCGTGCAGAGCACAATGGATTAGCAGTCCATCGCCTTAACCACTCGGCCACCGTCGCGACGCCGGCACCCACGTTATTTACGTAATCATTAATTGGGCTATTTGATTGGACGCCGCCGTCGGCAGGCGCTAATTAATATTCATGAGGAGCGCGTCGCCCCCGCGTGAAGTTTTATACTTTATTTTCATTTGATTGCGCGTGCGACCCGCGCGTTCGTCACGTTTAACGCTAAATAGTTTCATTTTAAAACCAAAAAAAAAAAAAAAAATACAGGAAGTAAACGTAAGCAAACGTACCATAAATGGTAGTTGATCAACAGCCGGAGAACTGGGGTCAAATGCGAATCAGTCGTTGTGTCAATATTTTGGAGTCGCGAATTGTTAACAAACGATGTATTTACATGTTAAAATACGAATTCATTCCCTAATTGATGCATAAAAAGAAGAAGAAAACCCGCCGTTTGTAAGTCGAGGAAACAGCGCCCCCGCCGCTGGAGGACTGCCTGCAACTAATAGTTTGAGGTGAGTTTTGTTCCAATTATCAACCTATAAAATGTTCAAAGCAAAAGAGTAACCCCTGTATCCCTAAGTGTTTAGTCATAAACATGTTAGAAGCCGCTGTCGCGCGTTAGGCGTCGAAACCACCGCGTTTTATTCCGCGTTACAAAAATAGTGTTTTGACGAGACATTTAAATGCCATTTTCAAACGGGTTTATCTTCCAATATTGCATTTCTTATTTTATTATTGTTATTTTCATCATTATTCATGTGTTTTATTGCACCACTGAAAGCAATATTAACACAATAACAATCGATATTGACAATTTACACTGTTAAAAAAATGAGACGAGTTAATCAGTGTGTCTTTAAGCAAGCACAGAGCCGCCTTAACTTATTTATTTATTTATTTACTTTTAAGTCTCTTTAGCTCACCAAACCTGCATTTATTTGATCCAAAAATACAGCAAAATCAGTAATATTGTGAAATATACTTGCTATTTAAAATAACTGCTCACTTTTTTGTATATTAACTAAAATGTAACCCGATAAGAAATTATGAAAATTGATGCTTTTATTTGTCAAGAACAATCGAATGTGATGATAAAGAAATTAGTAATGTTACATAAGCTTTCCGCTTCAGATAAACGCCTTATTTATCAGAAAACCCAACAAAATTCTACCTCGCTGTAATAAACAATAGAATTATTTCTGAAAGATCACGTGACGAGATCGTTAGTAAGGATGCTAAAAATTCAGCTTTGAAATCACTGGAATAAATAGCATTTCATTCAAACAGAAAGCAGTTGTTTTTAATAGTCAATAAAATATTAAATAAAATATTTCATACATTTTTTTGCTCTTACATATATGCTCTCGTGCTTAATATATAATAACATAATTTAATGTATGCATATATATATATATATATATATATTTATATATTTATATAATAACATAATTTAATGCATGCATATATATATATATATATATATATATATATATATATATATATATATTTATATATATATATATAATTTAATGCATGCATATATATACATATACATGCATTAAATTTAATGAATCTAATTTTTATGCAGTATTTAATTATGGAAGCATTCAAAACCAGACACCAGATGGCAGAAGCGCAAAACATTTGAAGAGAAGTCAGAAATCTTTATTGCTCGCTCGTACAAGGATGATAATAAACCCACTTTACTGTTAGAACTGCAAAAAAAACCTCACGTAAAAAATCTTTTGTAAACCCTTCTCCTGTTTACGAATAGGTTTCTATCAGTCTAACCAGTTTAAGGTTAAAAGCGGTGGTTTATCATCCAAACAACGGCAGCTATGACTCCACGGAGAACGCCGTGGTAACCGTCGTCATGGATATACAGTACGAGATGTTTACGTGTCTGCTGGCTTTTAAGGGTCTGCTTTAGGCCGTGAAATGAAAGCGGAGTTAGCCGTGGAGCTGGAAGCCCCGTGATGTACTCTTCCCTCGGCTTGCCGTCTATTTCCAAGATAACAGGAAATTTGTGATGTTGCTTATGGAGGTCGGGTTGGCATGGCAACGTGGCACATGGTTTGCATCCGCCGCCTCTGGATGCACATGAAGATACGCTTGTTCCTCGCCGTCTCTGAGACGGGGTTTGACCTTTGAGCTTATCTTTTTTTTCCACGCCGGCCTCGCATGATTTCATCGCGATACGATAACAATGCGTCTGGTGAAACACTCTCCCGCTGCGTCGCTGCGCTGGGATCGGGGAACGGTACATGTGTTTTCATATGTCCTCATTTCACCCAAAATCAGAAGAAGCTGTTAGTGTTTGCGATGGAATAATACATTTGCTGTAATGCATCCTGGCAGTTAATTTTTTTTGTTTGTTTTGATTATTATTGTAATGCAGCATATTGTAAAAAAAATATGCTTTTTAAATGGTAGAAATTAAAGGTAGTGTAGCAAGTTACTACTGTGAATTATTATTTCGATAATAAATAGTAACTGTAAAAAAAGAAAAATTATATATATATATATATATATATATATATATATTATTTATTACTGAAATATTAATTCACAGTAGTAACTTGCTGCTACACTATCTTTAATAAAAAAATAAAAAATAAATATATATATATTTTAAAATATTATATATATTAAATGCAATTAATCACAATTAATTGCTTGAAAGCATTAATTATATATATATATATATATATATATATATATATATATATATATATATATATATATATATATATATATATATATATATATATATATATATATGTATATGTGTGTGTTACAATGCAAAAGAAATAACACTACAATAGTATCATATTTAGCAGCAAAAAATTAAAAAGCTGATATTTTTGCCTAATAAAATATATTAATATGACGTGCAATTAATAATTTAGTATAAATTTATGGCAGTTTAACAAATTACTGCCATGGCTACTTAACAGTTCTAAATATATATATAATATATGTAATAATAATGCATGTAAATTATATATATATATATATATATATATATATATATATAATTTGCTTGTCAGTAGACACAGCTTCACTAAATTAAACACTGGCCATGGCGACAACATTGATGTTTCAGAGATCCTCTTTTTGACCGTCAAAGCACGCCTCAAAAACGAGCGAGAGTCGTCGGCGTCAGTGTAAACGAGGAACCTGCCGCTATATAAAACCACTTCAGGCGCCCGCGACAGTTCCTGACCGTTTGGCATTTTAACAAAATGCGTTGAAACACGACAGCGTTTCAGTGTCCCGGTCGCACTCTTTACTGCAGTTACACGAAATGCTTCTTGCTGTGACTTTACCACACTTCAGAGAGTCAGCCGTAGACTTGGCTAATGCTTTCAGCTTCCTTATAGCTCTCAGATAGCTCCCCGACACTTAAGTCGAAGCTAAAGGCTGTTTTTAAGAGCCTTTCTGAGAAGTTCCTGCTCCTTCGGCGTCCTGAGGAGGCGCTGGCGCACCACTCGGCTCGCTCCGTGCATCACTATTCAAAGCCACGCTAATGCATCTGCGCACGTGGACAGAGCGAGCCGAAGGTGCCTGGCTGTTTTTAAACCCTCAAGGGCGCCTCTGAAGCCCTCCGTTAAAAGAGACATGCAAATAGGATAAGTTAAGAGCCGGCCGCGATAAGACGATCAACCGAGGCGGAGCTAATTAAATATTCCACGCCATTTGAAGTGCACGGCACGGCTCGCAAACAGCAAATCAAGGCAAAAAACTCAAGGCCGGTATAAACAGGCTCTGTGTGTGTGTGTGTGTGTGTGTGCTGCATCTTGTATTCGGGAACGGCGTTCAGGGTTAACGGGCCTGAGCGAAGGCGCGCGCCGGACAGATCCGAGAGCTCCTGGTGTTCCAGCGCTAACAGATGGTGGACGTGTGAAGGCGCTCGCCGATGTATTCATCATGCATGTTCTGTGGCCTCGAGCTCAGGTATTATGCACGGCGTTCTGGGCCCGCGGTAACCACGTCAGCTATGTTTAATTCACTCGCCGAGATCCCTAAATCTCCCAGCCTGAGCCGTGGAGGGCCTCAGAAATGGAAACAACAAAAGGAGGGTTCGTCGGGAACCAAAAAACGAAAGGGTTTGGAGGTGCCTCGGACGTTTCTCGAGTTGCGTGCGTGCAGAAGTAAGGGTTTGAGCAATTAACGCGTCGCTTTTGATAGAGGCGAACGGGATTTATTTACGAATTAAACGGATTAATACGCGCCGGCGATGAGACTCATACAGTGCTTTAAAAATGAAAATAACTAAAGAGAAGCTTGCTAAGAGCCAACGTCTGAAAGAAGATGAAGATGTCTTGGATATTTCTTGAGTTGTATGCATGCAAACGTTTTGATATATTTCTGGATGAAACTATTTTTGTTCTTCAGACGATTTTCTGTAAAGGGGAAAGGAACGAGCATGCGAAGTGATTTGCAGTCAGTTTTTGACCGCTGAAAATGGGAAATACGCCCCAGTTTACATTGAGATCCCCGTATCGCCGAGTCTGAACCACACAGTGCTTTAAAAATAAAACTAACAAAAGAAAAGTTTGTTAAGAACCAACATCTGGGGTATGAAGTTATCTTCAGGATTTTCTTGAGCATGCAAACGCTGTAAAAAATAATGATTTGGGCACTTAATGTGTTCCATGCAGCTGTTTTGATGGAGTTTCGTTCTTTAGATGAAATGGATATCAGCTATATGCAAAAAAATGTGATGTATGATTAAAAATGTGCTGCGCTGAGATCCGCAAATGCATTACAAAGGGCCTGAAAAGTTCTTTTTTTAAAAATAATGCAACTAAAAATCTCTCTGACACGAAACTCGTCGTTTCACTCCCTTCTACCAAACGGGGGAGTGCTCCGTTTAATAAATATTCATCCATGACATTTGGAAATTTTGGCTTGCTTTTCTACATTCATGTAGTTCTTTCACCCGAGAAAAGGTCGACATGTTTAGCTGGGGACTCCTGGTTAAGTTAGTACATCGCTGCAGAAGTCGGGTCGGACGAGCCTTCAGACGCGAGAGCCGAGGCCGGAGAAGCGTCTTTTGCTAAGCGTTGATGGGAAGCTGAATTACTGCTGAGTGCAGAAAGATCAAGGAGTGACATTTAACTTGGATTCACACCCGACCCTCTTTAGACGACGCTGGACCGGAGGTCTGGATAATCTCCGAACACTTGGGAGTTGCGGGTCAGGGCTACGAACACAGTCAGGCTTTTCACTTCATGCGTTCACGCTGCAACACGTCTCTTTATTACGTTAACAAATGCCTTATATTTGCGCCGAAAACTGGCACAAAGTCAGCTTTTCTGTGTGATATTATTGGAAAATTCAATCTGGCGCAAGAGAAACGTCCGCTGAGTGGCGCTCAAACGCAGGTTCAATACGTAAACCCTGGCACTTTTTTATTGCGTCGACATAGATGCGCGCGCGCGGTTCAGAGTTGAGATATCTGGTGAAAGTTAACGCTCTGTCGTGTTAGAAGCATGCCCTGCGCCGAAATCCAACCCTGAACCCGCAGATGCTGTTAACGAATGCCAAACCGATATTAAAAAACACATTTTTTGATGCAGTCGTGTCAGATCGAATCTCCCAGCGTATTAACATTAGTCAGAACTTGACGTTCTTCAAGTGATTGTGCCAAATTGTGTTTCATTTATCGATACAACTGTAAATTAACGGCAGTGATATGTGCTTATTGGTACGTGTTTCGTGAGCAGGTAGAAAAAATCAGATTTTTCTTAAATATTAAGTATGCAAGATATTTGTGTTCATGGTTTGGTCTTGTCAACCATCGCATGGGGATCCAAAGGGGTTTAATTGATGAGTTCTTGCAGTGCCCTGGTAATCAAACTCACGCTTTGTAAGACTTTCTTTTAATTCCGTCGCCACCTTTTGCGCCTGAACTGCAAACCAACAGCGCAGCGGATTAGGGCGATCTCGTTGTGTTTAACCGATCTAAGCGAGCGTTGATTACGACGTAGTTTTGTTCCAGTTTTCTCAAGTGGCGCCGTTTTTCTCTAGGCTACTTCATAAAAGAGTTTGCTGTTTATTGTGTACTAAGCAATTAGGGTTTTTTTTTTACTGTCAGCTCTTCAACTACTGTAAGTGCTGACCGGTACATAATGAAGGTCGTTTTTTGGTGTTAATTATATTTAGCAGCAAACATGTTCAGGACGCATCCGTAGGCCGGCACAAAGCTTTTATTGGATTGAATGAATTTGCTTTAGTCCACGCTAAACTCACGTGTGTTTTTATGCATTTGTTTCAGCTTTTATTCAAGACGATGCTCATGAGTGGCGTTTTAATGCCATGCAGTTTGGGTTATTTTATTAATGCATTTGCGTGTTTTGCATGTCGTAATATACTGGAAAATGTACATCAGGAACATTATTTAATTGGAGAGATTAACTGAGATTGTTGTATTCAGAATAACTTAAAATAAGAAAGCAAATTAAATGCAGGAATTAAATTAAAATAAAACTCTCTCTCTCTCTCTCTCTCTCTATATATATACATAGATGCAAATGATGTATTTGCATGTTAACCTTGTTTTGAACATCAATATTTACGCTTCTGACGCATTTATTCAATATATACTTTTTTTGCAATCATAAAACCGAACATTTTTTTCCGTGAGATATTTGCATGCGAGATGCGTTCGACAAATGCTTTACGTTATGTTAATCGTCAGTTCCAGTCAGCATCTGCATGCTAACCTTGTTGCGAACATTAATATTCATGCATTTGGCAGCTTTTATTCACGAAGACTGTTTAAGGCCGTTTTTTTAAAGATATTTGCGTCGCGCGCAGCGTAAAACGTACATTACAATCTTCCAGACGGTTGTGTTCATGCGCTTTAGGCCCGGTTTTCATGTTCCTGTACGTACTGTACTTCCTCCTCGGAGTAACCAGGGGGATTCAAGCACCGAACAATAAGACCTTTCTGCGGTGTACATAAATCCGAGCTGATAGCAATGGTAGAGACACCATCACTTTAAATAAACAATATTTCTCAGAATCCTGCCCTCAGCTACAGTAGGTCACTCAAACGGAGCTGCTTCAGAGGAAAAAGGCATATTTTCATGCAGCGCGCGAGACGAGCGTATGATGGACAAGTAAGCCCACTTACATTGGGCTGACTGAAATGAAAAGACCGGATCGCCACAGCTGCCCTTTTCTCTCTGTCAGAGCGAATCAGGTTCAGCGGGAGTTGTTTAATTTGAACTGCGCCGCTTACTCGATCTGTCGCTCCTCGTTTTCCGTCAGATAAACTGAGCGGGCGAATTGAAAAGGTCTTCATTCATGTGAAAACCCGGGCGTTTAGTCCGAACGTGAATGTCGGGTGAGCTTGAACGAGCGCGGCGTCATGCGTTCGGAGAGAGCGTATTCGCTGTTTTAGGTGCGTGAGTACTTTAAAATGCGTTCATAGAAGGCCTCGTCCAGATTCGCTCGCCCTGAAGGCATTCGGGATTAGGATGAGTTTGTTTCTTCATCAGGTTTGTAGAGACGCATCGGTGTCCCAGCAATGGAAGTGAATGGGTGCCGTCGGAGCAGAGTCGGCTGAAAACATCGGAACAATCCCCAGCGC
>NC_056718.1:26627285-26634785 GCF_018831695.1 Puntigrus tetrazona
TCGGGGCGCTCGTCACACTCCCCCAAGCGCTGTCCTGGTCCTGGTGGATAAAGCAGAGCGTAATAACGGGAAATTTGGGGTGGGTGGGAGTGACCCCTGACAGACCTGCAAAAGCCGACCACATCCGCGATAGGCCGTCGGCGTTGGCGTTGGCTGTCCCGGCGCGGTGTTGCACGTCAAAGTGGAAGTCCTGGGCGCGAGGAACCAGCGGGTCACCCTGGCGTTCGTGTCCTTGGCCCTGGCCATCCACTGGAGGGTGCGTGGTCGGTAAGTAGGGTGAACCGCCCGGCCCAGGAGGTAGTACCGCAGTTCCAGGACTGCCCACTTGACGGCTAGGGCCTCCTTCTCCACCGCGGCGTAGTTTTTCTCGGCGGGGTCAGCTTCCTACTGATATATAAGACCGGATGCTCCTCACCCTCCTGGATCTGGGACAGCACGGCTCCCAGACCCACATCAGAAGCATCCGTCTGTAGCAGGAAGGGGCAGCCGAAGTCCGGGGCTCTCAGGACAGGGTCTGAGGTGAGTGCGGCCTTAATCCTCTGGGCGCTTCCTCCGCGTCGGGGTTCCACAGAACCCGTTCAGGCTGCCCCTTCCTGGTCAGGTCTGTCAGAGGGGCGGCTATGGAGGAGAAGTCGGGGATGAAACAACGATAATACCCTGCCAACCCCAAGAAGGCGCGTACCTGGGTTTTGTTGGTGGGCCTCGGGTCTCCTGGACCGCGGTGACTTTACTCTCCTGTGGCGGATCAGTCCTCGCCCAACTCGATAACCCAGGTACTTCGCTCGAAGAGCGCCAGGTGACATTTCTTGGGGTTGGCGGTGAGTCCAGCCCGTCGAAGATCGAAGCACCCCGCAGGCGCTCCAGATGGTCTTCCCAGGTCTCCGAGTGAATCACAAGGTCGTCGAGATAGGCTGCGGCGTACTGTTGGTGGGGTCGGAGTAAGATGTCCATTAGTCTCTGGAAGGTGGCTGGTGCCCCGTGTAGACCGAAGGGAAGGGACCGGTATTGCCAGTGGCCGCCGGGGGTGGAGAAAGCCGTTTTTGGCTTGGCTTCCTCTGACAGCGGAACCTGCCAGTATCCTTTGGTGAGATCGAGGTGGAGATATACCGGGCCCTTCCGAGGCGTTCCAGCAGTTCGTCTACACGGGCATGGGATATCCGTCGAACTCGGAGACCTGGTTGAGTCGCCGGTAGTCATTGCAGAAGCGGAGGGTGCCGTCTGGTTTTGGAACCAGGACGATGGGGCTGGACCACGGGCTCGTCGATGGTTCAATCACCCCCAACTTCAGCATTTGGTTTACCTCCTCCTCAATAGCTCGCCGACGAGCCTCAGGGATCCGGTAGGGCCGCTGCGGACGATGACGTCGGGGGGTCCGGATCTCGTGCTGGAGGAGGTTAGTCTGCCCGGGCGTGGACGAGAACACATCCGAGAACTGACCGACCAAATGTTGGAGTTCCGTCTTCTGTGCGGGAGCGAGCAGGGCGTTGGTGTCGACGACCGGGCCCTCCTGAATGGCGAGTGTGGAAAGGTGTTCCCTAGTCCCCACCCACTTCTTCAACAAGTTAATGTGGTATATTTGTTGGTGCGTCGACGGTTTGGTTGGCGGACTCGGTAAGTAACCGGGCCGATCTTTTCCAGAATGGTATATGGACCCTGCCAGGTGGCCAGGAATTTGCATGCATTGGTGGGGACTAGTACCATGACCCGGTCGCCGACCTGGAATTCCCGGGGTTGTGCAGGCGGTTATAGTGCGTTGTTGTTGCTGCTGGGCCTGCGTCATGTGCTCCCGCACGAGGGGCATCACCCGTTCAATTCGGTCCCGCATGGCTTGGACGTGTTCTACGACCGACCTCTGGGCATCCGGCTGCTGCTGCTGCTCCCAGGCCTCTTTTGCCACGTCCAGCAGGCCTCGCGGCTGTCGGCCGAACAGCAACTCGAATGGGGTGAAGCCGGTGGAGGCCTGGGGCACCTCTCGCACCCCGAAGAGGCCGAGGGGAGCATCTGGTCCCAGTCCCGTTTGTCCTCGGAGACAACCCTTCTCAACATCTGTTTCAGTGTCTGGTTGAACCGCTCCACAAGTCCGTCCGTCTGGGGGTGGTACACTGAGGTCGCGCCAGCTGCTGGATCCGTAGCAGCCGGCAGAGGTCGGCCATCACTCGGGACATGAACGGGGTGCCTTGGTCGGTCAGTATCTCCCCGGGTATCCCCACTCTGGTGGACAGGGTGAAGAGCTCCTGGGCGATCGCCTTGGCGGTGGCTTTGCGGAGTGGGATGGCCGAGGGTACTGGTGGCGAGTCCACGATCACCAGGATGTGTTCGTGGCGCGGGCAGACCTCGCAGCGGGCCCACCAGATCCATCCCGATGCGCTCAAAGGGCACCTCGATTATGGGCAGCGGGATAAGTGGACTAGGGGGAGGTGGCCGGGGCGAGGTCTTCTGGCACTCGGGCAGGCCTGGCAGAACAGTTTCACATCTCCGTCGAGCCCCGGCCAGTGGAAACGGTCCCGGATCCTCTTGATAGTGTTGGCGGCCCCGAGGTGTCCGGCCAGTGGGTGGGCGTGGGCGAGTTCCAAGATGGTGTCCACTTTCCTCGGGCACCACCAGGAGCCGTTCTCCTCCCCCTCCGCTGGGCGACACAATAGAGTAGGCCGTTCTCCACAATGAAATGGGGAAGAGGATGGGGGCCGGGCCGCGTCTCTTCTCCATCCATGAAATGTACCTGGTTCCAGCAATTCTTGAGCCGGTCATCCTCCCGCTGAGCCCGGCGAACGAGCCCCTCCGACTACCTGTTGGAACGCATCAAAGAATACATTAGTAGTATTCGGAGGGGACTCACCATCTCTTCCGCTGTCCGATGCTAGGAGAACGGCAGGGCGGCGGTTTCCTCTCCCCTCTCGCCTCTTCCGGCGAGGGCTTTGAGGGCTGACAGGCTGTGTCGCGGTGTGTAGCGCCTCCTCGAAACCCGGCCAGTCCCGTCCGAGGATGATTGGTACCGGCAGGTCTTATGCGAGGCCCACCTCCAGGGGCCAGCTTCCTCCTGTCGCGCCACGGTGATGAGGCGGGTGGAGACTTTCCTGGTGTCCCCGTGGGCGCAGGTCAGTGGCAGCCGTTTCCGCGGTTCCGTCTGCGCGGGGTAGGAGGCGGGACTGAACCAGGCTGATGGTACTGCCAGAGTCAAGGAGGGCTCTGAACTTCCGTCCATTCAGGCGATGGGGATTTCCGGTGCGGCGCGGGAAGCTCCGGTGGAGACTGCAGCCTGCCAGCCACGCTCTAGAGGAGTTGGAAGCCTCTTCGGTTGGCATCGGCTCATCTCTCACGGTCGGGACCGCCGCCCTCTCCATCGGTCGCGGGTGCCCTCCGGCGGCGCGTCGCTCCTGGGACACCCTCCGGGAAAAGATGGCGCCCGCTCCCGGCCTCTCGGCGCTGTGCGGCTTCCGCCAGCTCGACCGCCTCAACCAACTCCATGGCGTTCTTGGGGTTTCTCATACCGACCGCCTGGCGATAATTCCGGGGAGAGCCCGCAGGAGCGGTCTATCACCACCCTTTCCACAATGATGGCGGGGTTGGTGTCCCATCCAGGAGCCAGTGTTGCGCTAGCCGAGTAAGTTGGCAGCAGCGGGGCCAGCGCGCGTGCCCAATCCCTCCGGTCCCATCCTTCCGTGAGTTGCGGCGCTCTCGAACATCTCGAGATATATTTCAGGGTCATCGCTGGCGGCCATTTTGGGTAGCAGCTGTGTGGCTTGCATCGGGGATCAGGCACGGACGGGCGTGGTTGAGTGGCGGCGCTGAGAGCAGCGAGCTCCTGCTCGGTCTCGTTCTGGCGGTAGCCAAATGCTCGACGATCTGTTGCTGGCGAATGGAAACCTCTGAGAGGCGTTGGAGGAATTCCTCCATCTTCGCCGGGAAGCGAAGCGCTTGCCTGGGAAAACAAAGAGAGAAGTTGATGTTGTGGGAACCTTTAATAGAGGCGGCGATAGCGCTCTTCCTTTTTCTCTTTGTTTCCTCCGTTCTCTTGCGCTTAAAACTGCTCGCATTCTCCACCACTTGTGGCGAGGCAGAGGAAGCACAAGAGAAACAGGTGCAGTGAAAACCCGGAGGGTGTATTTATTAGACAATACACAGAAGGTGAGCGGTGAGTCCGTGCGAGGAGTGCGGCGGTGAGTCCGGGGTGGTGTAGCGGTGAATCCGGTGAGTGCAGCGGTGAGTCGTCTCGGTGTTTCCGTGCTTAGTAACGTGAGGAGTCCACTGTGAGGTAGTAGGGAAGTAGCTCAGGCAGGCCCGTCCACGTTGTAGCTTCTGGGAGACAAAGAAAGAGACAACAGGTTAGCTTGCGTTTCCGGAGTCTCGTGGCTCACTGAAGCGTCGCCTGGCCGGGCTTATCTGGCTGATGAGCTCCAGGTGTGGCGAATCCGTCGTTGAGTGGCTGGTGTAGGTGTTCCGTGTTTGTTCCCAGGGCAACGCTGATCGATCCTCGGGACGCTCGTCACAATATATATATATATATATATATATATATATATATATATATATATATATATATATATATATATATATATATACAGATATATACGTATGTGTGTATATATATATATATATATATATATATATATATATATAGTCACAAAATTCAATTATATATTTTATTTAATGAGTAATTGATTTAATAAGTATATTCGTGGTTTACTTAATAGGTAATACAAGGCATTATTTAATATATTAAGTATCTAAATTAGTTCTTTATTAATTTAGTTATTTATATATTTAACTTAATTTATTTAGTAAATAAAATATTTATTTTTTACGTACATAAATGACTATAAGTTCATTTATTTGATAAGTGACTAAATTCATAATTAGATTTTTTTTTACCTAATTATTTATAGAGTTTTTAATCCTATAACTGAGATAATTGAGAGATTTCATTTAATTGTGGCTCTTCACGAGCTCAGAGCGTACAGACGCCTAGCAGCTTTCTTAAGGGATGTGATTCGGGCCGAGTAATCGTTCACGTCATTCGTGTATAGAAACACTGGAATTCGTTTACTTTACAATTAATGACGCATGAATTATTCAGCAGCAACGAAGACCCCGATCCCGAGACCTTCTGAAGCTCAGAGAGAGAGAGAGATGCTGTAGTTCAGGACAACTCTCGCATCGATCCCAAAAAATACATCTAATTATTTCTATTGTGAGCTCGAGCGTTCTGGGGGTCGCCGCGCTTTAGATGTCTATCATCAGAGAGGCTTTCTTAAAGGAGCAGTTCAGCCTAAAAGTTACAGTCATCCCGAGAAACAGGCAGTTTCTTCGACAGAGCTGGAGAAATGTGTCTCGGCAATGGAAGCGAATGGGTGCCGTCGGAATGAGAGCCTGATAAAAACATAAAAACACAAAATGTGAACATTATTCACGCGCCATTAATGGAATGCTTTTAATATGCATTTTAGCGGGACGTTCGTTAACTTTTAAAAACATTAATAGTTTTGGAAAACATTCAAAACGTGTATGTATATATCTATATATGTGTATATATATGTGTGTTTTTATATATATATACATACATAAATACATCATACATATATATATATATATATATATATATATATATATATATATATATATATATATATATATATATATATACATATACACACACATATATATATACATACATCATACATTATATATATATATATATACATACATACATATATATATACATATATATATACATCATATATATATATACATACATACATCATACATACATACATATATACATATATATACACACACATATATATACATACATATATATATATATATATATATATATATATATATATATACATACATATATACACACATATATATACATACATCATACATATATATATATACATATATACATACATAAATACATATATATATATATATATATATATATATATATATATATATATATATATACATATATACATACATCATACATATATATATATATATATATATATATATATATATATATATATATATTTATATAGTGTTTTTGTTTACATTTAATAAAATGTAGCTTTTGAGCAGAAATCATGTTTATATGATAAGAACGTTAAAGAAACTTTAAACTTTTTCTAGGTGCTTGATCCGTACAGATTTCTCTCCTGATTCAGACCAGAGCGCTGTATGCTATTATGGATGACGGACTCACATTTCAGACATGATAAGCGTCTTAACGCTGGATCAGTTTGATCTTCTGTCTTCTCCGGTCGGACCGGAGCGCTGTGGATTATTCCGGTGTTTTAATCAGACTCCCGTTCCGACGGCACCCATTCACTTCCATCGCTCCAGATCCGATGAAGACGCTCACTGAGGGTGAACTGCGCCTCCAGTCGTCTCGATGTGGTTAATTGTCTCTAATGACCTCTGGGTCTTTGTTCTTCCAGCGTCTGGAAGCTTTCTGCGTGGTTCGGGCCGACGGCTGCACACTGTACACAAAGTGCTAGCTTTCTTGGCTCATTAAACACGCTTTGCCTCTTAATGCGGCTCGCGGTGATTGATTTTTTGTTTGCGTCTGCAGTAATTTCATCCTGCTCTTGTTGACCGACCTCTATCATTCGCAATTATGTTAAACTTGTCCCGACGCTATATTTTCCCTCTCAAAATGCGAGTTTACGCAGCGATTAAACGATTGATTTTGTCGAGTGAAATCAACGCTGTGACTCCACGTGCACTTAAAATGAGACTGGGTGAAAATGCACGTCATTATATAATGAAAGATTTCCTTCTTCTTATCAGAAACCGGCGTCTGATTCACTCTTTGATGTCCTGCGTGATATCATAACTCCCCCGAGAGAAAGATTATTATAATTCTGTGTGAATCGTATCTATATTGGAGATCAAAATGGCTATCAGAAGCACTCAGAATCAATCAAGAGCTGCGTCCCATAAGAGCTGCGCTTTCCATATGTTGTTATTTATCAATTATAGAGTTCAAGAATCCGCGCTGCGCATAAATAAATACCCTTTTCTGCGGCGCTGTAGCTGGAAAGCATTATTTAAAACAAGGGTCGATAGGATAACGGAGCAAAGCGGCTCGCTTTTCCATGCCTTCAGGCATTCTGAATGGGTGCCGAAGGCGAGCCGATTAAAAACGTCGCGATAATCCAAGTGAACGCGTGCTCTTTCAGTATTAATAAACAGCGATGGTCACGCTAGTAACCGTGGTTTAGGAACATACTACAGGTGACGTTTCAGACGCTTCCGAAAAAAACGTGCAAATAAAAATCTATTATTTAAAAAGAAAAAAAGCGGCGACTTTGAGCGGATGTTATATTAATATTGCTGCTTGAAGGTTTGCTCGTAACATTGAGAGAACGCTCGAGAACGTGGCGATCCGTAATAAAGAAATCTAAAGCGAACTGGATTTTGGCGAGAGAGACGCCAAGAAACGAACTTCTTCATGATTTATTATGAGCTAATGTTAAAAAAACGCCGGATTTGTTT
>NC_056718.1:26637285-26682285 GCF_018831695.1 Puntigrus tetrazona
TGTCTCTCTCTCTCTCTCTCTCTGTCTCTCTCTCTCTCTCTCTCTCTCTCTCTCTGTCTCTCTCTCTCTCTCTCTCTGTCTCTCTCTCTCTCTCTCTGTCTCTCTCTCTCTCTCTGTCTCTCTCTCTCTCTCTCTCTCTCTCTCTCTCTCTCTCTCTCTCTCTCTCTCTCTGTCTCTCTCTCTCTCTCTCTCTCTCTCTCTCTCTCTCTCTCTCTCTCTCTCTCTCTGTCTCTCTCTCTCTCTCTCTCTCTCTCTGTCTCTCTCTCTGTCTCTCTCTCTCTCTCTCTCTCTCTCTCTCTCTCTCTCTCTCTCTCTCTCTCTCTCTCTCTCTCTCTCTCTCTCTCTCTGTCTCTCTCTCTGTCTCTCTCTCTCTGTCTCTCTCTCTCTGTCTCTCTCTCTCTCTGTCTCTCTCTCTCTCTCTCTCTCTCTCTCTCTCTCTCTCTCTCTCTCTCTCTCTCTCTCTCTCTCTCTCTCTCTCTCTCTCTCTCTCTCTCTCTCTCTCTCTCTCTCTCTCTCTCTCTCTCTCTCTCTCTGTCTCTCTCTCTGTCTCTCTCTCTCTCTCTCTCTCTCTCTCTCTCTCTCTCTCTCTCTCTCTCTCTCTCTCTCTCTCTCTCTCTCTCTCTCTCTCTCTCTCTGTCTCTCTCTCTCTCTCTCTCTCTCTCTCTGTCTCTCTCTCTGTCTCTCTCTCTCTCTCTCTGTCTCTCTCTCTCTCTCTCTCTCTCTCTCTCTCTCTCTCTCTCTCTCTCTCTCTCTGTCTCTCTCTCTCTCTCTCTCTCTCTCTCTCTCTCTCTCTCTCTCTCTCTCTCTCTCTCTCTGTCTCTCTCTCTCTCTCTGTCTCTCTCTCTCTCTCTCTCTCTCTCTCTCTCTCTCTCTCTCTCTCTCTCTGTCTCTCTCTCTCTCTCTGTCTCTCTCTCTCTCTCTCTCTCTCTCTCTCTCTGTCTCTGTCTCTCTCTCTCTCTCTCTCTCTCTGTCTCTCTCTCTCTGTCTCTCTCTCTCTCTCTCTCTCTCTCTCTCTCTCTCTCTGTCTCTCTCTCTCTGTCTCTCTCTCTCTCTGTCTCTCTCTCTGTCTCTCTCTCTCTCTCTCTCTCTCTCTCTCTCTCTCTCTCTCTCTCTCTCTCTCTCTCTCTCTCTCTCTCTCTCTCTCTCTCTCTCTCTCTGTCTCTCTCTCTCTGTCTCTCTCTCTCTGTCTCTCTCTCTCTCTCTCTCTCTCTCTCTCTCTCTCTCTCTCTCTCTCTCTCTCTCTCTCTCTCTCTCTCTCTCTCTCTCTCTCTCTCTCTCTCTCTCTCTCTCTCTCTCTCTCTCTCTCTCTCTCTCTCTCTCTCTCTCTCTCTCTCTCTCTCTCTCTCTCTCTGTCTCTCTCTCTGTCTCTCTCTCTCTCTCTCTGTCTCTCTCTCTCTCTCTCTCTCTCTCTCTCTCTCTCTCTCTCTCTCTCTCTCTCTCTCTCTCTCTCTCTCTCTCTCTCTCTCTCTCTCTCTCTCTCTCTCTCTCTCTCTCTCTGTCTCTCTCTCTCTCTCTCTCTCTCTCTCTCTCTCTCTCTCTCTCTCTCTCTCTCTCTCTCTCTCTCTCTCTCTCTCTCTCTCTCTCTCTCTCTCTCTCTCTCTCTCTCTCTCTCTCTCTCTCTCTCTCTCTCTGTCTCTCTCTCTCTCTCTCTCTCTCTCTCTCTCTGTCTCTCTATCTCTCTCTCTCTCTCTCTCTCTCTCTCTCTCTCTCTCTCTCTCTCTCTCTCTCTCTGTCTCTCTCTCTCTCTCTCTGTCTCTCTCTCTCTCTCTCTGTCTCTCTCTCTCTCTCTGTCTCTCTCTCTCTGTCTCTCTCTCTCTCTCTCTCTCTCTGTCTCTCTCTCTGTCTCTCTCTCTCTCTCTGTCTCTCTCTCTCTCTCTCTCTCTCTCTCTCTCTCTCTCTCTCTCTCTCTCTCTCTCTCTCTCTCTCTCTCTCTCTCTCTCTCTCTCTCTCTCTCTCTCTCTCTGTCTCTCTCTCTCTCTCTCTCTCTCTCTCTCTCTCTCTCTCTCTCTCTCTCTCTCTCTCTCTCTCTCTCTCTCTCTCTCTCTCTCTCTCTCTCTCTCTCTCTCTCTCTCTCTCTCTCTCTCTCTCTCTCTCTCTCTCTCTCTCTCTCTCTCTCTGTCTCTCTCTCTCTCTCTCTCTCTCTCTCTCTGTCTCTCTCTCTCTCTCTCTCTCTCTCTCTCTCTCTCTCTCTCTCTCTCTCTCTCTCTCTCTCTCTCTCTCTCTCTCTCTCTCTCTCTCTCTCTCTCTCTCTCTCTGTCTCTCTCTCTCTCTCTCTCTCTCTCTCTCTCTCTGTCTCTCTCTCTCTCTCTCTCTCTCTCTCTCTCTCTCTCTCTCTCTCTCTCTCTCTCTCTCTCTCTCTCTCTCTCTCTCTCTCTGTCTCTCTCTCTCTCTCTCTCTCTCTCTCTGTCTCTCTCTCTCTCTCTGTCTCTCTCTCTCTCTCTGTCTCTCTATCTCTCTCTCTCTCTCTCTCTCTCTCTCTCTCTCTCTCTGTCTCTCTCTCTCTCTCTCTCTCTCTCTCTCTCTCTCTCTCTCTCTCTCTCTCTCTGTCTCTCTCTCTCTCTCTCTCTCTCTCTCTCTCTCTCTCTCTCTCTCTGTGTGTGTGTGTGTGTGTGTGTGTGTGTGTTAAGGGATCGTTCTGTTCTTAACCAGCTAATTAATTCCCAGCATGCTCTTGGTGGACTGGGGCGCTTTAATCTCCCTGAGATGTCATTGTGTTTGTGTAACTAACAATACTAAATCTTCATTCGCCACACATAAATAAATGAATTAAGTTGAGGAGGGAAGTAAATTGTCTCAGAGCTTCTAAAAACCTTCCAGAAATACCAATCAGACCCCGGAGCGTCACAGGTTTGTGGCACCGCTGTGAGAATAATACAGATAATTAAGATGCACAGAGCGGCAGAAATTCAAGGAGAACATCTCTGCAGATGCGTCTAAAGATCGAAGCCCTGTGTAAGTCACGGCTCTGCTTTAAAAGCCACAGACTGATATATTACAGACAGAATAATAGTCCATAGAACCGAGAGACTCCTTTAACGTCTGTACTGAATGCATAAACCACACGCACCGTGCATCAATGCATCAATGCATCAAAAATTACACATTAATATTTCAGTTTTTATGTAAACATTTCATTAAATGAGTTAGTTGCAGTTTTTGTTTGGAATTGCAATTTCTAAATGAAAATTGTTTCTCCACCTTTTTCTCCAGTATTAATGCACTGTAAATTTATTGAAATTAAATAAAAAAAATAAATGTGCCTTATAAAGCAAGTTTTTATATATTTTTGAAAGACAAATACAATTCAGTTGTACTTAAAAATGTGATCTTGAATGCATTGCCGCATGCACATACATATGTATTTACGAATATATCGATAAAACACACTGTGTAAAGTTTTTCTAAATTAAAAAAATCCACATTTAATTAAAAGTGTTCTTTAAAGTTTATTTTTTTTATGTTTACTTGTAACTATTTTATGTAGAATTGAAAAATTGTTCAGATTAGAGTGTGTAAAGGTTGCCGTGGCAACAGTTCTCAAACAAGTTCAGAATGGAGTCGTGTTCAACCGCAGCTCAAACATTCAGAGACCAATCAAATGCAAAAATGAAGATAGCGCCGCCTCCAAGCGGAAAACTCTTCAAGCTTTTGAGAAACGCAGGATTCGAGATGGCTTCGAGGGGCGTGAATATTTATTCTCTTTATTGACGAGGCCCTCTGTTGACTTTTCCAGAAATCTAATATTCATCCGGCGAGCCGCCGAGGATCTCATAACGCCGTTTCAGACGGATCTAGGCGACAAGACACTTGTTTCCCAGTTGCTTTTTTGGCTAGAAAGAAAAAGAGAAGTGCGTCTGTGTTTCTCTAAACGTTGGGTTTCTGTAAACGTTCTTTTGAGAGGTGGAAAGAAAATAAAGTCATTCAGTAAAGATTTGAAACGACGTGAGAATACATCTTAACTCAAATAAAACATGCAACGTGTCTCATTTTTATTTACCTTAATATAGTCATACTAATAAAAACTGAAATAAAAATGAATCAAAAAATGAACATAGCTCTTATTATTATTATTATTATTATTATTATTATTATTATTATTATTATTATTATTATTCTTTGCACAATGCAAAAAAAATAAAATATATATATATATATGCTGTATATATTTTTGAAAATATTTACAGGTATTTAAATGTAATTATTTTCTCGTAATTCTCGTAAATCTTTACACATATTTAGTGTAAGTGGAAACTTTTATTTTGGAAACAATCTGAATTAGACGTTTGAAATCACCAAAAACTATATAAAACAACATAAAAACAGCAAAAACTGTCATAAAAAGAAAAACATGCAACGTTGCTCGAAACTTCATTCAGACACTGATTTATACAATATTTTGTTCCTTAAAAAAGCTATGAATGTATTTATTTCGGTCTGATTCATGGAGGAATAAAAAAGAAATCCAATATTTTAACTTTAACATCAAACAAGAATTTGAAGCAATGTAGTTTTATTGCACTTCATGTATTTATGTCTGTTTATTTAAATGTCACTCCATATCTTTAAGGTTTTTTCTCCACTTCAGTAGAACTTACATACACTACGTGTTTAGAGCTTTATTCCTATAATCGGGGGTTTGTTCATATATTATTCACACTGATTTATATAACATTTTATTATTAAAATTGCTGATATATGTCTGTTAGCAATTTCTTTTTCTGATATATAGAGGTATTAAAAAAAAAAAAAAACCAAAACCTTTCTGTAAAACCATGCTAACAAAATAAACAGGCGTTCAGATCTTTTCTCTGGAAACATCAGAATTTGATGCATATTTAAACAGCGTTTCACAAAATGTACGATTCAAAAAAGACGTGCGTTGCTCAGTGGAGTGGTGTTACGTGTCAGTTAAGTTATATTCACCTGTAGTGTATTGGCCTAAATCTATTTCTATATTAAAAACTACATCAAATATTTATCAAGGCGATCTTTGGGTTGGCTTGAGAAAAGCTAGACTGAAAAATCAGTCATAAAAGCTCTAAAAATGTATAGAAGATAGATGTTGAGCATTTCTAGGATGATTAGCGAGTTGCTAGCATGTTTTTTTTTAGCGATTAGCGTATGTTGCTAAGATGTTTCTCACATGATTTATCTGATTTTCACATCTTCTCTGAAAGCCTTGCGGCGGTGTATATTTAGATATGACGTTTCATAAAATACACAATTCAAGAAATAATTCCATTTGTTAAGATGCTGATTACATTTCTAGGAGGCCTATGAAGTTGCTAGTGCATGATTAGCGTGTTGCTAACTTTCGTTTCTAACATGATTAGAATGTTACTAGCATGGTTAGCATGTTGCTAACAGGACAATTCTCATGTGACTAGCATGTCGCTAGCATGTTGTTAGCATGATTAATAAAAATGTTGCCAATCATGTTTATAACATGCCATTAGCACGTTTATCGTGATTAGCGTGTTCTTAGCATGATTAGCATGTTTTGTAAATGAATAGCGCCAAATCGACGTCTAGCGTCTAATGCGCTAAAACACAACATTCCAGTTCACATTCGTTCTTATTTCGGATGCTCGAACAGAAATAAAGAGCACAAAGCAAGAAAGCCTCGGAAGACACGGAGAAGAATCACAAGAGAGCTTGAGCTCTTCTATACCTTTTGTTCAGAAATCTCGCAGAAAGTAATAAGACCGCGCACAGAAAGGTCTGGATGAGCGGAGAAGTCTTTCATGTGTGGCTGTTGTCAGTTTCACGGCAGGAGGCCCAAATTAATACGTCTCTTTCAATTCTTTTAGCCGTGTTTTCTCGTGAGGAGGAGGAGGAGTGTGGAAAGCTGCTGAAACCAAACAAAGTTTGCATTGGGCCTAGTTTATTATCACCAGCACCCACGTCGTGTTTTATTCCCGTGCGCAGCACATATTGCCGCTTCGCCAAAACCACAGGGAGTTTGTGGATGTAAAGACTCTGGATTTAATAGGCGCTGCTTACTAACTGATATTGGGAAAGAGGTTGAAGCGTAGGAACAAATCAATAATAGTAAATGAGTGCAGAGAAAGACAAACACATCGGTGTAATGAGCCCAGCAGGGAGCAAAATAAGTATGACACTGATTCATTAACACGCGCGCTCCTGCGTTTGCTCGGGATTTCAGAGTTTTGTGCTTGTTGCAGGTCATTCGACTTCGACCCAGACTTGCTTTGCTTTGTGAAGGAGAATATGAATAGAAACCGTATGCTGTTTTAAGCGGAATTACGACATCGATTTAAGCATCGACTCTTGCTCGAGATTTTTTGTCTTGATTTTAGTTGTAATACTGTCTCGTTTACGTATGTAACCCTGATGGTTCAAGGTTGGCAAGGGGACATAACGTCTCTGCTCTCTCCATCAGGGGAGGAGGGATCGTCGTGGCCGAGGCGTTCCCTGTCTGTCCGTCACTGAGAGGCGACTCGCAGCAGAGACAGACAGAACGCTCTGTCAAAGGAAGACACCTTACCGTAGAAGGTGCGCAAGTAAGATTGCCCGTGGAGAATCGGCTATATGGGCACCTAGCTCTGTACAGGGGCCGACTGGAACTAGGCAAGCTACACCCGATACTAGGCCTGGCGTCGGACTGCTCGCGCATGGGTGTCGGAGGAAGCTCCACCAGGAGTTCACCGACTGGGGAACTTACTCGAGGTGAAAACAGTGAGGGGAATGGCGCTGGCCAGCTCTTTCCACCAATTACCTGTTACCCAACGCACAGGAAGAAACTGGCTCTGTGCAAAAACTGTAGTGCCTTGCGATCGTGTACCTTGCAATCAGCTCTGAAGATGTCTGCCAGAGAGGCACAGTGCACCAACGCAAAGGAGAGACAACACCCGAGGTGGAGTGAGCCCTAACCCCTAGGGCGCCACGGCTCACCTAGGGCCTCGTAAGCCAAGGTGATGGCATCCACTATCCAGTGGACCAACCTCTGCCTCCTCTTTCTGCTGACCACCGTGAAGACAAATAGCTTCTCCAGAGCAGGACACGGCAGCACCAAGGCCGGATCTGCCTCCTCTGGAGTCAGTGCTTGTAGGTTCTCCACCTGATCGCGAAGGCATGGTGGGAACCGTACACACGTATCCAGGCCGGGGTCTCAGGACTACATGAGTCACCCTTTCCTCACCGAAAATGCGTGGAGGTCGGAGCGTGGTCAGGAGTGCTGCCTTAAGCTCAACTGACTCCAGCGGCTCAAATGGATCTCTCTGAAGCCCGGCCAGAATAACAGAAGAGAGGTCCGTGAAGGCACTAGGGTGACCTAGAAGAATTTAACCTTCTGGTGCCCCTCAAGAGTGCTGGTGCCACATGGTGCCAAGCTCCTGAGAAAGGAGGTCCTTCCTCAGAGGTATGTTCCTCAGAGGAGGTTGAGTTCTGAAAACCAGATCCAGGTGGGGCAGTGCTTGTAGGTTCTCCACCTGATCACTAAGGCGTGGTGGGAACCGTGCCTGCGTATCCAGGCCGGGGTCTCAGGACTACATGAGAGTCACCCTTTCCTCCAGCGAAAATACTTGGGCGCGTCGGAGCGTGGTCAGGAGTGCTGCCTTAAGCTCAACTGACTCCAGCGGCTCAAATGGATCTCTCTGAAGCCCGGCCAGAATAACAGAGAGGTCCCGTGAAGGCACTAGGGTGACCTAGAAGAATTTAACCTTCTGGTGCCCCTCAAGAGTGCTGGTGCCACATGGTGCCAAGCTCTTGAGAAAGGAGGTCCTTCCTCAGAGGTATGTTCCTCAGAGGAGGTTGAGTTCTGAAAACCAGATCCAGGTGGGCCAGTACGGCGCAACCAATAGGACCAGAGTCTTTGTGAGCAGGCTCCATCGGGGGAATGCTTACTTGCATGGAGCCCGAGGCCAGCTATTATTAGATATTATTATACGATTTTTCTTACACCATTAGTAGATATCATTGCTTATTTTCAGCAAAAGAAATTCTTGAATTAACATGCATTTACTCGATATTAAGATAGATGTTAACCTGATGAAGTAAATTCATAAATTTTTACATATTCAGACTAGAAAACAAGACTTAGTAGGAAAATAGTAGCGTACAGTGTAGGGTAATTGCAGTGCACAGATAAAGAGACTCGTATGTAGTAGCTAGTAAAACTACATGGTTATAGGTGCTATAGTCAGTTTTAAAGAATATTCAATTCATACGGATCTTCCTTCAGGGAGTATAAGAAGCTTTTAGATATTTCGAGTGGTTTTTCTGAGCTCAACTAGACATGATTTGTGGACTGATAGCGCTAGTAATGCTTGACTTGGCTTTGGTTCCAGCAGGAGAGATGTGCTCTCAGCATCGTGTTCATCACACAGACGTGTCCCCATCTGTGATCCAGATACAGATTGTTTTTCTGCTGTGGTTAAAAAAAATAAAATAAAAAAAACATTCCCTGAGGAAAAACTCCGCTTGACCCTTCCTGATATAACCCGGCGTGACTCGATCTGTCGCTCTCTCACATCGCTGGTGAGAAAAACTTCATTAAAAGCCTCCGAGCTCCATTCTCCGGGGTCCTGAAGAACATAAATACACGTCCAATTTCTTTGTACTTTCAGCAGAACAGTGTAAATATCCATATCACAAGCAAACCATCAGTGTATAAACGAGTGTAAATGAAAGCTTTATGGTGTTTATTCATACACTCCCCCCCCCCAAAAAAAAGATATAAAAGCTGTCAGAAACACCATCTTTTCTAAAGAAATGTATGTGAAAATGAGTATATATATATATATATATATATATATATATATATATATATATATATATATATATATATATATATATATAATTTTTTTAATGTGTTAAACTTAAAAGCTTCATGAACAGAATTAAATATATATATATATATATATATATATATATATATATATATATATATATATATATATACATATATATATATATATATATATATATATATATATATATATATATATATATATATATATTTTTTTTTATTTTAAATGTAAAAAGTTTCATGATCAGAATTATAATTATACTTTTGAGGGCCCTGTGAAAATTGATTTATATATATATATATATAATTGTTTTATTTTTACATTTTTTTACAAACAAATTTCAGTTTCATTTTTAGATCTTAACCCTCTCTCCTTGAAAGTCTTCTAAATAGTCTCCTGCTAAACCCACAAAAAGCAAATGTGGCTCACAATAAAAGTGCGTTCATGTTAAATAATGCATTCTTTTAATATGCTGTCCATGTTAATGTTAGGCAGCGTAAGGTGCGGTGCATGAGAATCCCACCTTTATTAAGAGTCTGTTAGTGCTGATTATGACGACTGACAGCTGCTTTCAATCAAAGCCAATTACTTTTGCTGTCAATCAAGCACAAGCGATAACAAAAGCAATGACAAGTGTTTGTCATTTGAAGGCGATTGAATGGCGTCATTAACCAGCCGTGCCTCTGATTTTATCAGCTCTCAGCCGACTACTCCTTTAGTCGGTGTGCCCTTTGCGGCCGCTAGGATTATGATGTGAAGAGTGATTCGTTCGGACAATCTCATGTTTGTTTTCCCCCTTCTGTATCGATTAGCTGCCACGATTCCTTAAAGAGGCAGTTCGGGCAAAAATTAAAATGAGCTGAAAATAGCCACACCCTCGGGTCAGCGAGATGCAGATGAGTGCGTTCTTCACGGATCTGGAGAAGCGTGTCTCTGCATCAGTGTCTGGGTGATGGAAGCCAATCAGAGTCCAAACAGTTGCTAAAAACATCACAATAAGCTGTTTGGACGCTCATTCCGGCAACACCCATTCACTTCCATCACTGAGCCACTGATGCGATGCGCATTTCTCGAACCTGATTAAGAAACACACTCATCCTAATCTCAGATGGCTCGAGGGCGAGCACATTTACTGCGCGCATTATCATTTTTTGGGAACTGCTTCTTTAAATAACTTACTTGAATCCTCGGTTTCCCACGAGTAATCACGATATCGCGTCTTCGTAACACAATCATTCCAGCATGACTCGCAGGCAGACGTTTCTACAGACAACAGCGGCTTGCTTTCCATGAGGATTTCTCAAACGTTGTAACATTTTCATCATATCTTCAAAACAAAACGCATCTGCATATTTTAAACACGAGTGGCTCTCTGTCTAGTTATCCCGGGAATCTGCAGGAAAGGTTAATCACAACCTGGTTATCCAGTCATGACTGTGTCTTAATTAGAAAATCCCATGGATGTCTCACTGTAAGACTGTAAGCACTGCAGCGGCACCCACTGCTTCATATGCATTTCATTAACGAGCGCACTGTGCATTTGAATGTATTCTGGTGTAATGGGTAAGCGTGTAGCTTTGGTGGTCTGACAAACAAATGGAGATTAGTTCACAACAGCAGCAGCAGCAGACAAAAGCTAAAACCCTTATTTCTGATGGGATTATGGGGAAAAAAAAACATTTACCATGAAAAAGTGATTTATAGCAGGATTTATATTGTTTAGTCTAGAGTGGAGTTGTAATAATAGCCAAAGTGTTTTTACTTTTATGAAGTGGCACTTACATTAATTGCCTGGCAGCATCAGCAATATTGTAAAATTCTTAATAAATAGGTTAATAAATAATAATCGTATTTATCAACCTTTTTAATAGGTTCCCATGTCTTATTCTAAATATTATACAATGTAAAAATTTAATAAATAAAATGCAGATATAATAAATATAAGTGTGTGTGTGTGTATTACAGTATTACATATTTATATATTCTAAATTAAAAATATATATATAATATATAATATTTAAAATCTAATGTAAGTGTGTGTGTGTATAAAATCTAAAAAAATATTATAATGCTAAAATCCTTTAAAATATAAAGATAATAAAAATCTGAGTTATAATCTTTTAATAAATTATAATATAGTACAATTGAATTATAAACATATTTTGTATATACAATTATATACTACATCACACATATAGCTATGCATAATGAAAAATGAAGATCAAATTGCATTTATTGCAAAGTAATCAGTTCAGTGTGCTCTTATCAAATCAAATCATGATTTTTTTACAAATCAACATTTGTTTACTGTACAAGCATAATCAAAATCAAACAATTTATCACTAACCAAAAACATAAGCTGTCATACTGAGCCAAATGCCAGAGTATAAAAATATGTGAGTAACCTGTGAGTAGTGTGTCAGTATATTTTGTGAGAATGTGTGTGTGAGTAGAGTGTAAGTAGTAGTAGCAAGTGAGTAACCTGTGAGTGAGTTGTGAGTATATGTGTGAATAGTGAGTGAGTAGTGTGTGAGTATGTTTTGATTAGTGTGTGGGAATGTGAGTAGTGAGTGAGTAGTGTGTATGTGCTTGTGAGTGAGTGAGTGAGTATGTTTGTGAGTAGTGAGTAATTGAGTGAGTGAGTGTGTTTGTGAGTAGTGTGTATGTGTGTGAGTAGTGAGTGGAGTATGTTTATGAGTAGTGTGTGGGAATGTGAATAGTGAGTGAGTAGTGTGTATGAGTAGGGCATGTATGTAAGTTGTCAGTAGTTTATGTCTGTGATGAGTGAGTGAGTAGTGTGGGAGTATGTTTGTGAGTATGTGTGAGTAGTGAGAGTAGTGTGTGGGAATGTGGAGTAGTGGAGTGAGTAGTGTGTATGTGTGTGAGTTGTGAGTATGTCTGTGAGTATTGTGGGAGTATATTTGTGAGAATGTGTGTGTGAGTAGAGTGTAAGTGGCAGTAGCAAGTGAGTAACCTGTGGTGAGTATATGTGTGAATAGTGAGTGAGTAGTATGTGAGTATGTTTTGATTAGTGTGTGGGAATGTGAGTAGTAGAGTGAGTGATAGGTGTGTATGTCTTGTGAGTAGTGAGTGAGTATGTTTGTGAGTATGTTTGTGAGTAGTGAGTAATTAGTGAGTGAGTGTGTTTGTGAATAGTGTGTATGTGTGTGAGTAGTGAGTGAGTATGTTTGTGAGTATGTTTGTGGTAGTGAGAATTAGTGAGTGAGTGTGTTTAATGAGTAGTGTGTATGTGTGTGAGTGGTGAGTGAGTATGTTTGTGAGTAGTGTGTGGGAATGTGAATGAGAGTGGTGAGTGTGTGTATGAGTAGGGCATGTATGTAAGTTGTCAGTAGTTTATGTCTGTGATGAGTGAGTGAGTAGTGTGGGAGTATGTTTGTGAGTATGTGTGCGTAGTGAGTGAGTAGTGTGTGAGTAGTGTGTATGTGTGTGAGTTGTGAGTATGTCTGTGAGTAGTGTGGGAGTATATTTGTGAGTTGTGATTGAGTATGTGTGTGAGTGAGTAGTGTGTGAGTATATTTGTGAGAATGTGTGTGTGAGTAGAGTGTAAGTAGCGAGTAGCAAGTGAGTAACCTGTGAGTGAGTTGTGAGTATATGCGTGAATAGTGGTGAGTAGTGTGTATGTGTGTGAGTTGTGAGTATGTTTGTGAGTAGTGAGTGAGTAGTGTGGGAGTATGTTTGTGAGTATGTGTGCGAGTAGCGATTGAGTATGTGTGTGAGTGAGTAGTGTGTATGTATTTTTGTGAGTATGTGTGTGTGAGTATGTTTGTGAGTAGTGTATGTCTGTGAGTAGTGAGTGAGTAGTGTGTGAGTAGTGTGTAAGTATGTATTTTTGTGAGTATGTGTGTGTGAGTAGTGTGAATGTGTGTAAATTGTCAGTATGTCTGTAAGTAGTGTGTTAGTATGTATGTTTGTGAGTATGTGTGAGTGAGTAGTGAGTGAGTAGTGTTCGAGTATGTTCTCTCAGTGTGTCTCAGGCGCACCTGATGCTCCGCTCCAAGGTCCAGGTGTAATGGAGGTGTATGAGGTCATGCAGACAGCTTTGATTAAACACAGATCTGGGCTGACTCGTGTGCAGCTTCATTCCAGGCTTGGCTCTAAAGAGCAAAATCCATTCATTTCCAAAAGCTAATGGGATATTTTTCATCTCTGCGTAGCTTCACCATCTGCTTCAGGGAACACGGTCTCTCTGGATCAGGAGAAGAGCAATGTGACCTGAGAGAGAAACCTGGACAGAATCAAGCTCAGAGTCTGTCTCACAGACCTTTCTAATCTCACATATGTGACTAGTTAATGTCTGTCTTCAGCCAATGACTAATAAATGGTCTGATGTCAGTGTTAGGAAGGATAAGACCTTGTATAGCATTTTTTTTTTTTTTTAGAGTGAGAGGTAATGAGCGTAACAATATGTCATTTTTAAAATGCATTTACATACATAAGTGCATACAAATGCATATGATTTATTTCATTGAATAGTGCATACATGAAACATTTAATATGAAATATACTCACGCAGTAGTGAACATCTCAGCATAGAGTATGCTAAAATGCATGTATAAATTAAAATTTGTATTAGTAATATTAGTAATAAATATTTAATATTACGATTTGGGCTTTCTAGTTGTCTATTATATGCATCTGAAATAATCTCAAAATAGAACTGATTTCCATTTAATGCATTTTTTCATGACATTAAGTGAATAACTGAAACAAAAGCAGAATACTCTAATGTAAAGATATAAATGATGTAATGACTTTATCACGATGAAAATAACGTTGGCTTCATTTTTTCCTGAGCAGATTTTCCCCTTTCAACTGTAAAGTGAAATGCGATCTCTTTTATCTCTTTTGCATTACTAAGATCGATAAACATGGCGTCGCACACACAGACTCTCATTATGTGATTACGAAACAGTCGCGGGTCCTTTGGGATCATTTCACTCTCGCTGCGCTGCGATAATTGACCTCATTTTAAAAGACCATCTTCACAACATATTCCAGTTCAACACACACACACACACACACACACACACGTTTGTTTCTGTGAATTGTAGGATTTTTCCGTTATGTCACCCAATATGTTGTGTGCACTGCAACACTGTGCTATTATTCTGTTTATTAAAACCTTTACACTCTGCTTTTACTGCAGGAATCAATAAAGACTGACCACCAGATACATATATATATATATATAGACTCAAACGATCAATCACTTTTACTCGCATCCAAAAAAAAAGCTTTTAAGTCAAGTATGTGTGTACACTGTGTGTTTGTATTTAATACATGCATGTATATATTTAAGAACAATAAGTTGTGTTTTAAATGCAATGTAGCCTATAGTAATAAAAATACGTACATGTCAGCATTTTTGAAATATACACTGCATGTGTGTGCATTTATAGATACATAATAAATATACTCAGTGTGCACAAATATTGTATAAACAAAAGCCTTTGGATGTGATTAATCACGATTGCATTTGACAGCATCTCATACATATATATATATATATATATCTGTGTGTTTATGCACACACGTGTGTGTTTTGTGTGTACAGTCTGGGAGTAAACAGAAGGTTTCTCTGCCGGTGGAGGCTGTGTAGTCGTAGGGGTGTGTGTGTGTGGAGGGTTGTTGACTCGAGTGTGTACTTGAGTAGTAAAGGTAAAAGAGGGCACGCGCCGCTGCGAATGCCACATCGAGAGCAGCTCTAGTGATGCTCGACTCGGCAAACAGCATTAATCATCAGAAAATCCCCCAGAAGTGTCTCCCGTCCGGCCGGCGCGTGAGCGAGCAGAGGCCTGGAGCGCAGCCAGACACACTCATCTGAGAAGTCTTTCACGGATGGCAAATGGTGTTTGGAGAGAAAGCACTCGCGAGCGTCCAAAGCCCGCTATCCGCCGCAGCGATTCCTCTGATGGCTTTGAAATATTCAAGTGAAAGCGATTTGTGTGAAATCCCAGCCTGGTCGTGATTGAGGCCCAAACGCCGCGTCTCTTACCGCAGACGAATGATTTTCAGCGTGCTCGCGCCTCCGGCTTCCTGACAGTATTTTAACGTCATTTGCGTTCATCGAGTCGCCTGATAAGGAATCGCGAACGTTTCTGTGTGTGTTCGCGTGAACGCCGCTTTGAAGCACGTCTCCGGCGCCAGCGCTTTTGCAGCGGGTTGAATAATTGAAGGAGTTTCCTTTTAACTCCACATCATTAGATAGGAGTTGCAGGCTTTTTCTTTGGGTGCGGCGCTTGTTGTGAAGTCTCGTTTAATGTGTTGCCAGATTTGCACCTTGCCTGGTTCGGGATGTTACAAGGCCTTTTGTTAATCTCGTACAGAAAACGAGCCATATTTCACCTGAAAAGCTAAATAAAACGTGTAGTTTGCATTGAAGCAATGAAAAGCTTTAGTTTGTTTGTTTGACCGTTATGGGTCTTTTGCGTCGTCTTCATGACATAAGGTTGACAGTTTAGAGCAAACATACTGATGATACGTAATAAATATTTAAATGCAGCAATCTATTAATTTATTATTTGTTGTGCTCTTTTTTGTTTAGTTACATTGCAAAAATTCAGTATAAAAATCTCAATTCACAATGCAAACATTTAATGCTGCTTGCCAAAATAGCCTTGTTTCGCACACACACACACACACACACTCACACACAGACACAGACACACACACACACACACACACTCTCACACACACACACACACACACACACACACACACACAGACACACACACACAGACACACACACACACTTTTACATAACACACACACACACACACACAGACACACACAGATTACACATATTATTACACAGACATTACACACACAGATACACACAGAACACACAGACACAGACACACACACACACACACACACACACACACACACACACACACACATTACACACACACACACACAGACACACACAGCACAGACAGATATACACACACACACACACACACACACACACACAGACACACACACACACACACACACACAGACACACACACACAGGCGCACACAGACACACACTTTTTAGACACACACACAGACACACACACACACACACACTTTGAGCACACACACACACACACACACACAGACACACACTCACACATACACAGACACACAGACACACACACACACACACACAGACACACACACACACACATTACACACACACACACACAGTATATAGCACACACACACACACACACACACACACACACACACACACACACTTGCATTGACAATTTAAAGCAAAAATAATCATCAATCCAATATTTGCTGTGCTCTTACTACTCTTTTCTCCCTTTTTTTTTGAAGTTAAAATGTATAAATTTTCAAATACAGCAATAACAATCTACTAGAAAATTACCAAGGTGAAGTAAAACATCTGCATAAATGAAATTAATCATCATTAAAATGCTAAAAGTTCTAAAAGGCTTGTTTAATGTTATTTTTGTATTTTTCCTTTCAGGGCTTAAATGGCAAGACTTCATTTATTGCATTAGGACAGTAATAAAATAAAAATAAAAATAATGCACTTTTTCTTTTATTAAAATGTGCAGAAATTTTAAACATATAGAAATACATTAGTACAGAGCTAAACCAAAAAAATAATAAATTAAAAAATATGACAATGCACTGCAAAAAGAGCAAAAAGATGCCCTATTTAATTTCACAGGCGAAAAATGATCTAGAGCAGTTTTTGTTTAATGCATTTAAACGTTTGATGTCTTTTATCTCTTTTGCATCACTGAGATCGATTCTCGTCAAGACACACACAGCACACACACACACACACACACACACACACACACACACACACTCATTACGTGATTACTTAAACAGTCTTGTCTTTGGGATCATTTCACTCTGCAATAATTGACCTTGTTTTAAAGACCTCTTCTGCGGTTCACTAGCGTTCCCGCTCGAATGCAGCCGAACGCAAGATAACGGTAGTTATAAAGCATCACCTCGCCACCCGAGTTTTCAGCTTCGACACAGACTCCGCGCTGCGCTTTAAGAGTTTATGTTAATGAGTGCGTTGTGATTGGACGCCGGATGCCGAACGGGCGTTCACATGCAAATGAGGTCGCGTGTTAAAAAGCGAACGTCGAGCTGTTTAACTTCAAAGAGCTGGAAACGTCCCACATCGGCTTCAAATAGCTGCTGAATAGAAAAGGGAAATATTTGAAGCCGGATCGCCGGCCTCAAACGATGTGATCAAAAGGCGCAGATACGCCCGCGGCGGGACTCAGTTCAAAGAGCGGGGCCCACACAGGCCCTTCAGCTGGTCGGGCTGATTTCACGAGATGAACATCGACACGAGCTGAAAACACGACCAACAGCAGGTCAGACGTCGGCATACAGCCTCATTACAGTCAAATTAGAGCTGTATGTAAAAAAGATTGCAATAAATGTTAACCGAAATGAAGTAAATAAAATATAAACATGTATTGTTTAGAGCTAAAACAGCCCAGAAGTGAAGCAAAAGAATTAGTAGAGCTGTTTAGACACGTTTTTAAAACTGGACGAATAGCGCAAAGTGTCTAAATCAAGTGATGAGATGACTGTGAGTGGAGTGTGACATGTTTCACTCGGTCAGTGATGTATGATCTTATGTGGAGAAAAGTGAGTCACTTAAAAATGACTTTAGTTTGGGTTTTTTCAGCCGGGTCACAATTATTTATATATGTATATATATATGTGTGTGTGTGTGTGTGTGTGTGTGTGTATACATATATGTGTGTGTGTGTGTATCATTTTATGTGTGTGTGTGTGTGTGTGTGTGTGTGTATGAACACGTGTGTGTGTATACATATGTGTGTGTGTGTGTGTGTATATGTATATGTGTGTGTGTGTATGTATACATATGTGTGTGTATATGTGTGTGTGTATGCATAGGTGTGTGTGTGTATGTATACATGTGTGTGTGTATATGTGTGTGAGTGTGTATGTAACTAATGTGTGTGTGTACATATGTGTGTGTGTGTGTGTGTGTGTATGTGTGTGTGTGTGTGTGTATGAATACGTGTGTGTGTATACATATGTGTGTGTGTGTATATGTATATGTGTGTGTGTGTGTATGTATACATATGTGTGTATATGTGTGTGTGTGTGTGTGTATATAAGTGTGTGTGTGTGTATGTATACTACTTGTGTATGTATGTGTGTGTGTGTGTGTGTATGTATGTATATATGTGTGTGTGTGTGTGTGTAATACCTGTGCGTGTGTTTGTATGAATACGTGTGTGTATACATATGTGTGTGTGTGTGTGTGTGTGTATACATATGTGTGTGTGTATGTGTGTGTGTGTGTGTGCGTGTGTTTGTATGAATACGTGTGTGTGTATACATATGTGTGTGTGTGTGTGTATGTATACATATGTGTGTGTATATGTGTGTGTGTGTGTGTATGTGTGTGTGTGTATATGTATGTGTGTGTATGTATACATATGTGTGTGTGTGTGTGTGTGTGTGTATGTATACATGTGTGTGTGTATATGTGTGAATATATATATATATACAGTATTTCAACAAAACTACAGTCAATACAACTACTGTACACTGTGTTTTATTAACTTGGCATTAAATTAGAGAAAACCTGAATTCATAAAACATCTACAACTTTATATTAGTTGGCCTTAACTACTATGTACTTGCATTTAAATAATAATTTGGTAGAAAGCACTTATTGTGTACATATATGTTTTTGCATTGCACTTATATTTTTAAAAATACCTATATATGTAATTAGGCCTGTACTTAACTTCTGGAAATACATTTATAATGACACTGTTGACCCATCTCTTACACCTTAACCCTTAAACCTCCCCAAACCACCGAACCTGTCTCTTAACTCGCCCGTGTCCTCCTCGAAACCAGCAGCAGTGTTTTTCAGTACAATATGAAGCGATATGTACGTTGTGCTTCTTTTCTGACATAGCGGTCCAGGCCACCTCATATAAAGTGTGATGAAGAGTTCAATCATTTGTTATGATTTTACCAACAATAGACACATTCAAATGATTCTCTTTTTTTGTCTTCAGTCGGTAAGAGGTAACTGAAGACAGAACCAGGTCACGGGGAAAACACGCGGGCAAAACAACCCGAAGCCCGTATCTGTGACGTTCATTTTTCATCAGATCCGTGTGGCAAGATTTAATACAAATGCATTATCAAAGCAAGAAAACTTTTAAGAATCTGAACGATTCTGAAATGAATTGCAACGTTATTGTGATTTTCCTAAACGTGCTTCCTTTGATAAGTAAATATGTATTTCCAAGGCACTGTGCAATGCTTTTCCATTTCAAGTCAAACTTTTATTTTGGCGGAAAACAGGCACTCTTCGTAATTCAATAGCAGTTTTTTTAGCTTTATTCATCATAGACGCTAACGCACATCAAAACACAGCCTACACTAAAACAAATCACTACAGGCTAGTAAACGCTACAAGTGTTTTTATTTCCAGCGCCGTGTCGTTGGAGGTCTCTCGCTTTGCTCGTGGTTTCCTCGTGGCGCTCTCTGTCTAGCAGCTTGTGTTTATGTTGTCCAGCAGCAGACACATATTGTTGGAGGAGAGGAAGCGTGAGCGGCAGATGGTGTGTGTGTGTGTGTGTGTGTGTGTGTGACATTTCTTGGGATGCATCCTGAAGGTACTGCTTCATCCAGGCTTTCCGAGGGTTTTTAAAAGAGCGTAACTTAGTCTTAAATATCATTTTAAGAGGTTTTGGGGATGGATCGAAAGCCAGGATTGAATTAAATAAATGAATGCTCTTTCGATTGGTATTTGATGAGTCGATGTGTTTTTGTATGTGACCCCACTAGTTATAAGACTGAATAAATAATCTCCCCATCGGTGTATGGTTTGTAAGGTCTCTCTAAAAAAAAAAAAAAAAAAAAAAAGAAAAAAAATTCTAAATAATGAAAATCTCCTTTAAAGTTGTGCAAATGAAGTTCTTAGCGATGCATATTACTCACTAGAAATTAAGTTTTGATTTATTTAGAAAATATCTTCATGGACGTCCTAATGATATTAATGCTCCAGTCTCACATGTTATATGTTTCAGATGCTCGTAAGATATTCGTGTTTTTGAACGAGCAGCTGGATGTAAAGTTTAACATTTCAAAATAAGAGTCCTGGTGTTTTTATAAAAATGCCTGTTTTTGTTATTTATAATAAGAGTATAAAATAAGAAAAATACGAATATTTCGGGCTTGTTTGTCCCCCTCATTATGCATCTTGTTTCCTGGCTATTATTGATATTTTGATCACACGATGAACAGCAGCTGACATTTAAATCAATCTAAACTCTTATATTTTCTCTCTGAACCGTACAGATTTGAATATTATTGGCACAATAGTTGTTCTGTAGCCTTTTTTGTGTTTTTTTGAGCGTTTAAGCTTTGCTGTTGAGCGTGCCGCAGCTTGTTTCATAAAATACGTTTATTTTGCCATCGTATGGGTTTGTTCATGACGCAGGTCTTAAAAAAAAGTCTTACGTTTGATTTTAAAACCGTGTTAATCGTTGATGCAGCTGTCAAACAATATCGGCGTTTACTGACTGCGTGCAAAGAATTGATTGTTTTGTGATTTACAACGTGCTGCTACTTATTTCATTTTCAATATTCTGACATATGCGCATAAATATCCTAACGGTAGTGAAACAGACAGCAAACAGGTCTATTGTTTCCTCATTAAGCATTAAATCTATTCTCAGCCAATCTAGGAGCGGCTAAATCCTGTTTAAAATGCTCACATTGCTCATGAATTAACGAAAACATAGTCATAAAAGATTGTATATAATATCTCAGGATACAAATACAGCTGATGCTGAATTATTAAGTATCAAAATTGAATATTAATAAGTAAAAAAGAGAGAAAAAGGCCCATTTGGTTTTGTCTGAATGTGTAATAATCTACAATCCAGCATGAAAATAAAAAGTTTGTTTGTCTTGAAGAAACACGCCTCGCTTTAATGACAGCTTCTCAGTCAAACTCCAACAGCAGCAAATTCAGAAAGAATAATACTGAATAATCATACAGCGAGCACTGGCGGCGTTTAATTGCGTCAGTGTTTGTGTTTGGACTTTCTGAATGTTAACACTTGCTGCCGTTAGACCTGAAAATGCATTTTTTCTTCCCTGTTTGGAAGTTCTTTCTTCTCGCCTCGAATAATTAACCGAGAAACAATGATTAGTTCGTTCACGGAGCTTGCGGGTCAAGCGCTCTCGTAATCGTATTGAAATTGGTATCGACTGGAAGCTATTGTTGGTTTGTGCTATTAATGTCAGATGAAATTAACATCGACTGTCTCAACTTTAATACACGTTCCTGGTCTCGCTCTAAAGAAAAACACCGATCGTTCTCCACTAAAAATGCCTTTCTTTTCCTTTCTTCAGAAGTTTCCTACACGAGCTTCCCAAAGCGGCTGCGGTGTTCATGCTGACGCCGAAGCTGATGCATCTTTTCGAAAAGCATTTCCAATAGTTCGCAGTCGTTTCATGCTGCTTGAGGAAACAGTTCACGAGTCAAAAATTAAACAGTTTCTGGAAAACGCGGTCGTCCGAGATGTAGGTGAGTTTCTGTCTTCGTCAGATCTGGAGAAATGTCTCCGCAATGGAAGTGAATGTGTGCCGCCAGAATGAGCGCTCTGATGAAAAACATAATCCACAGCGCTCCGGGTTTCGAAGTCAGAAGATTAAACTAATCCAGCATTTTAATATCTAAAATACGAGTCCATACACTCCAGTGAAGAAGTCCATGTCTGTCGTCTCTTTCTTGTCAAAATCCAGACACATATTAGTTTAGATCTGTGCAGATCTCTCTCTGATTCAGACCAGAACACTTCTTCACTGTTGTTATGGATTATGGGCTCTTATTAAGTGTCTTAAAACTGGATTCGTTTGATCTTCTGTCTTCTCCAGATGTTCACTGATGGACCGGAGCGCTGTGATGCTTTTATCAGACTCTCATTCTGGCGGCACCCATTACTGAGACCTTTCTCCAGATCTGGTGAAGACACAAACTCACGTGGAGTGAGCATACGCTCAGCTGTAAAGTCTGTTTGCTAACGGCGAATTTGAAAGGCATTCGCTCCGGAGGCTGAATTTTTCAGTCTCCATTTGGCCTCTGTTACATTCATCTTCTTTGACTCGGGAGCCACTGGACTTAATTAATGAAGGGTTTGAGGAAGATGAAGTTCAAAGCAGCGACGTCACGCCACTATCACAGGATCTCTGGGAGCCTGTTTGAAGTGAATGCCGGCTCTTCACCTCGTCTCCCACGGACTCCATTTGTGTTCTCGGTATCTCATCCGCGCTCTCAGAGCTCCAGCCGAGGTCCTGTGGGAAAAGAGCCTTCCCTTGATTCCTCGCGATCCCTTCAACCTCCTCCGCAGGCGGTCTGACAAGCCTGAAGCTCCATGTCTCTGCCTCCTGTCGTGACAAACGGCAAAGCATCGGGCCGCTGGAAAGCGCAGATGAAAGCCGCTGGCCTCGAGGAGCGGTCAATATCAGACCTCTGAATATTCTTCAAAACAGCATCTGATCTGGTATTCAACAGGTGAACGTAAAGTCCTGACGCTGCTCGAAAATGCATCTGGGAGTTATTTGTGGGTAGCCCGTAAAGCTATCTGTAAAAGGACCTAATTCAACATATTTTGAAATATAACTCACAGTGAAAAAGAGAAAGGGATTTGATTAATACATAAAACGCTCCATTAAAGGGATGGTTTAAAAATAGCCTGATCATTTATCGTTTGAATGTTAACAGAACAAACAAACACACACACACACACACACTTTACATATATTTAGGCTACATACGCACGCCATAAGCGGAAGAATCAGAGTCAATGTAGATATATAGATCATGTTTTGACCATTTTGAATCTGATCTGGACAGAGGAGACTAGTTAGTGAGGAACAACTCTGAGTTATGTCATGAAAGATTGATAAACCATCCAATATAAAATGGAGTATGTGTGTGTATATATATATATATATATAGGTTTTTTCATGCCTGGGAAGTCTCGTAACTCAAGACATACGCTAGGCTTTCTTTTAAAGTAATACACCTAGAACAGGGATTTATTGTACTGCAAAAAAAAAAAACGGGAAGCGTCGTCGTTTTAATTGTGAGATATTTAAGCCAAGGGTATCTTGGAGGCATATCAGTGGCAGGAACTTATCAGAGTGCTCTTCATGTTCAAGAAGGAGATTTGTGTTTCGTAAAGGCTCATTTTAGCCTGCTTTTTGCATTTTATTGCCAGAATCTAGTCGCTGTTGATGGACCCAGACTGGAGCGATCGAAGCTGATGGTCTGATATTGAGTTGGTGGACAGAGATGCAAATGAGCTTTGAGGTGAAACGAAGCCCATACAGCCTGATCTGCCGACTGAGTTGTTTAAAAGATGAAACACGCGTTAACTTTTACTATAGATCCACAGTTAAAAATTAGTTGCGTTAAATCTCCCCCATTTTCTTTATATTTTCAAATGGTGTCTCTCAACATATCGGCTCTCTGGAGCTCTTAGAAGCTCTTGAATATGGCATCACTTTTACGTGAATGTTGTTTAATGAGTGCAGTAGTACACAGTTTTCCGAGGTTTGTTGCAGGCGCTTAATGGATCATTTCTATGCAGGCTCCTCGAGTAACGGAGAATCGGTGCGAGCTGAATGTGGAAGTTAAAGGGAGCGTCTTCAAAGTGACCGGAAGAGGCGAAACTGCGTTTATCAAAACACACAAACACAAATCTCAGATGATTAGAGCTGAAGGCGTTCTGTTCGCATACGTAAATAATGGAAGCATATCCGTGTCATTTTTGCAGTAATTTCTGTTGATCAAATAGTAAGGACTAATCCTTCTATAACGAGTGATCTAAACAAACTAGTAACGCTAAGACTTTCTACTAACTGTGAAGTAACTTTGCAGCTACGATCAACTAGTAATCGTCAGAGTAGTAGACTGGCTGATTAACTTTAAGTAACTTAACTTTATTTAGGTCTACAGTGAGAGTTAACAGACATGTGGTTGCAAAATTATTGATAACTGAGTTATTGTGTAGTAAGTTACTAATAGTTGGGACTAAAATGGACTGTCAAAATACAGCGTACCCAAATTGCAAGTCTAATGCGGTTTATCTTTCACTTTTTCCTATATTAATGTTACTGTATAAGCATGTTTCTGCTATTTAATGTGTGGCGGTTCACTCGTAGGTGAGAGTTTGTTTGTCTTGTTTGATTGCAGCTTTACTGAGCTGTTAATTTCTTCATAATAACCGGACTGGACAGAGGGACAAACAGACAAACATCTCTCCCGGTGAGGTGGAAGTTAAAAGGCCCTGGTTGGAACGTGGACAACCTTTTATCAGCTAACAGGCGCTTTTGGCGTGTCTTTTGAGGTGAAGATCTATGCCGGTTGAGTCGGTGAGGTCTTAATCTGGTTTAGTTTTACTCCTAGCATGAATGCAGCACAGATGTTTATTGTGGGGAGACTGAAAGTTGAGGTTTATGCTCCTGTTTTTCTTGGACGTCGTCTTTGGGTTACACATATGGTCAGGTCTATACCTGGTCAAGCGTTGCTGGTGGAAGTGTGCCGTGAGCACACTTTATATATTATAAATTATACTTTAATATATGACTCTGTTACCAGATGAATGGACGCTGACTGCACTTACTCTTACTGCAGAGATATCCAGTGTTTTCAACATCTGAAAAATCATCCTCGCAAGCTTTGTTTGGTGTTACGTGGTGGAATGTTGAGGAGCAGGTGAGTTTAGGCTGATTTGAACCAGCAGCACATGTTTGGAGGGCGTGGACTCGCTTTGATCGTTTGTCCTTGTTGGTTTTTTTTGGTGATGTGGAAATCAGCAGCAGTGTCCGTCACGTTTTGGAGCTCCCAGAATATTTGGATCAAATTATATTTGTGTCAATAGCCAACAATACATTGTTTATGTATATATATATATATATATATATATATATATATATATATATATATATATATATGCACATACAAAATAAAAGTTTGTTTAAAATAATATATTTATGTGTATATGTGTCACGTCTTTGGACTTTGTTATTTGTTTTCATCGTGTACCATGTGTTCAGTTTGACCCACTTTAGTTAATTGTCTATAAGTCTTCAGCTGTGTCTTGTTAATTGTAGTCATTCACCTGGTGTATGTGTTTTAAGTCCTGCGTTTTCAATTCCGTTTGTCCAATCTCGTCCGTATATGCGTGTGATTTTGTTCAGCCTGCCTGCTTGTATTTGTATCGTTTACTTTCATCTCCGAATGTAGATTAAATCGTTTATTTTCATTTATAGTCATTGTCTGCTCTCGTACTTTTTCACAAAGCGTGATAATATGTATATATAAATACCAGATGTACATTCAGTCTATATTTTATAAACATTTACATGCATTTGATATATTTTATTTTACATGTAAATATATTTAATATATAAACACATTTTTGTTTGACAGCGCTATATATATGTGTATATATATATATATATATATATATATATATATATATATATTATTTTGCCATGAATATAGCCTAACATGGCATGAAAAATGTACAACAGCAGCAACATTTAAATCCAGACTGAAAACTTTTTCCTTTTATTTATGTAAAGCTTTGTGTGAGAGCAATGCCTTGCCTTTGTTTGTCAGTATCTTCGGCGTCAGCTTTCTCTGCCGTCTCTTCCTCGGGCTCTACGCTCCTCTGGTCTCAGACTTCATCCAGCGGTGGAGATCAGCTGCCAGCGGTTCTCTCACGTCAGAAGCTAATCTGGGCTACGCTAACGCTTACGGTCAGCTGGTTTTTCACCCGGCAGACTCCCAGCGGAGGCTTCAGGTGACTCTGACCACCAAAAATGCATGCATGATCATCTGTATCTGAGCGGAGTTTAATCTGGTGCTAGTTTCTAGTTTCTCTTACGTTCGTTCTCTGGAAGCGTTGGAGGCTCTGTACTTTCCAGACAACGTGCTGCTGTATCTGAAGAACGTTGCAAAGGCAAATATAGCAACGGGTTCCACCGTGCCTGTGTCTTCACCTTCACCGTCTCTGTATTGTGTTTTCTTTGCTCTGCGTGCTTCAACATGCCGTTAAAGTGGCCAGGACATTGAGTGTCGAGCGAAGCGTGCCAACCGCCTGAAGCCCATGTCATAATATCGAGGTTCATTTTTTTTCTCGAGCAAAACATCTCAGATCTCACAAAATGCAGCCTCAAAGGTCTCTAAATGATCCCAGCCAAGAAAGAAGGGTCTTATTTAGAGAAACGAATGGCTGTCATTTAAAATGTACAACCTCAGATGCTATTCTTGTTTTTGCTTTGTTTTTTTTCTGGTGATAGTGAGGTGTAAGGTATTTTAGCTTTAAAACAGTCCTGCGTCCTACATCAAAATAATCTTAACATGCCAAGAAAGGTCAAAAATCCATTTACCAAAAAAATGAAAGTCAAACAGCGATGCACGATTTTGTTTTTGGAGTCTTTAGACCTCATGAACCAGAAAAACCTTCACACCAGATGAGCATTTGAAGTTAAAAAGGTTTTTTTTTTTAAGAAAACTGTTCCTCTTTCTAGATGAGACCCTTCTTTCTCGGCTGGGATCATTTAGGGTCCATAAAGTCATAAAGTCCGCTAAGTGCAGCGTAAATCTTGAGATGTTTTCCTCAAACTATGGCTGAAGAAAGCAAGACACAAAAACCGTGGCGTAGCGGTTTTTTGAGCACAGATCTCCTGCCTAACACCTGGTGTGAGTCTTACTGACAGAAGTTAGTCTCCGGCGGCGCTCTGACACTGATGTACTGTAGTTGTCGTGTAAAAAGCAGAAGGTGTTATCTGCGTAATTGGAGCCGGCTGTGGTTTTTAACGCGGGCTGACGTCTCAGACACGTCTGAAGTTTACAAGGTCTCGTAATGAGGCGCGCTGATTGTGTTGCACGCTCCTGACAGGCTCGGCTGATGGCTCTGTTAATGTGGCGCAGGTAAAAAGGAAGAGAATTACAGTCAATTAAATGTGAAATGTCACTGACAAGTCTTTATAAGTGTCACACACACACACACGTGTGTGTCTGGATTCATCTAGTCGCTACGCTTTAATAGCGATAGATGAATTAGCATGCAGAATTACAGAGAACATTTCAGTGCATATTAAGTAAACTTTTTTTAAAAACTAAATAATCATTAATATTGTTGTCAAATCACTTCAATATGTTGCACGTTTAAAAGTTATTTTACAAAACTAATTATTGCTTTTGTTTGATTTTTTTTTCCTTTTCACAGTTAATATTTTAATTAATATTTTGTATATTTATATATTTTATAATTATTGATAAAAATATATATATATATATATATATATATATATATATATATATATATATATATATATTTAAATTATTTATATATATATATATATATATATATATATAAAATAAATATATATAAAATTATTTATATATATATTAAAATTTATTTATATATATATATAAATATATATATATATATATATATATATATATATATATATATATATATATATAAATAAATAAAAACTGTCAAATTAATCCAAAATGTTTTTTGAAATATCATCTATAAAATATAATCCAATTTTTATTTTACATTTTATATACAAAAGTGTACTATGAAAATGTCAATTTAAATGAAAATTCGACTGAACATATCCAAGGATTTTCAGAGAACAGGCTTGACTAATCATCACCACACCATCAAGGTAAAGAAACGTATCATTATATCGCACAGTTTGTTTATATTTCTAATCATATTCATCCTTTTAGCACACTTGGTTTGCTGTCCTGTGGCGCAGGCTTCTTGAGGTTTTACCGCGGTACGCTGGAGTCATCAGGGTTCCCCCTTCAGCTGATGTTTTCTGAAGCATTTGTCTCTTTATATTTACCAGCAGAACTTCACGCTCACAGAGCATCACCAGAAGTGTAGTATGAGATGAAGAACGCAGGACTCGCTCCAAAGCCTGTTTATTTGGAGACAAGCGGCTTTTCACAACTGTTTTGTTTGGCTGCAGTGTAAAGAAAAAAGCTCGGCCGTCCAAACAGATCAAGCGCAAGCTTCTGGCAAGCAGCAGAACTGAACTAAAGCCCTCAAAACGCTCTTCAGATCAGTCCGAATCTAACCAAACCGGCAGGGAATTCAGGAAACCACTGAACAAGCCACAGAGCCGCAACATCCATCATTCACCACGGCATTGAAAACATCTCGCTTTATTAAGCCAACGGGCACACACACGCTGTTCTTTCATACACGCCGCTTTTTATCTCATTTTTAATAAGGTGTTGTTTCAAACCAGCGAAGAACACGCGCACGAAACCTTTTTAAGCATTCGTTTGATCGCACTTCATCTATTTGTGTTTTTTCTCAAAATCAAAAATTAAACAAATAATGAATCTAATGAATCAATTAAATATATTTTAAAAAAATGCTAAATGTCCTTTTTTGTCTACTGGTGGAAATGGCCTTGCTTAATTTTCCGATTCACGAAGGAAGGAGAAATCCAAAAAGTCCTCTGGAAAAACCTTTGACACGTCAACGAAACGAAGCAAGTGCGCGGTTAAGGAGAGGCTGCCTTTATGCATGTTTGAACATGACATGTGGGGAGACAAAAAAGTTCAGTCAGTCAGGTGGGTTTGTATGCATTTTCACACGATTCACCCGCAGAGCCTTGCTTTAAATATTTATCCTGCATGTGCAACGTCTTGATACCAAGCTCTGACCTCGGTTTGCGATGCTCTTTCTTATTTCTTCAGCAGAGAACACAAACATCTGGACATCTGCGGCTCTGTAATCACGCAGGTGTAATATCGTAATATCATAATCCCCTCCCCGGCAGATTAACTCCTCCAGAATGACGAAATGCTCAAATTGGGGCAATAATTCGCGCTCCTCATGTTTATTCATGAGCTGGGTAAAGCCCGACGCGATTTGAGCTCCAGCGTCACACTTCAGAGACGTCTTGTCATGTGCTCTTATGAGAAAGTGCTGGAATTATTAGTCACACTGACTTTGTCTCTCCTCATTTGGACTTCAAATGTGCTGCTGGATTACACTGATGGCGGCTTTCAGGCAGAAGACGCCTTCAAGACGATGCAGTCAGATTCGGCGCTGAGTTCAGGCGCTTAGACAATTTAATCAGCCAGGCATTTACGTAAATAATTCAATTACGCCCGATCAAAGGCATACTGTAGATTTTATGCAAGTGTTTTTGCGGAAGTGCCAATCAAAATCAATGTCAGAAATAATAAATCATTTTTGGGGTATTCTTTGTTTAGGTCAGATCGTCGCTTGTTTAATCAGCTAGGCAATTATGTCAAAAAATTAAATATGCATGGCAAAAGACATGATGTAGATTATTATTATTAAAGCGGTAATAAAATACAGAATAAATCACGTTATTTTTCATTACATTGTATTTCATTATATATATTACGATTTTAAACAATTATTTTTGTGGAAGTGACAATCAAACCAATGCCAAAAATAATAAATCATGCTTTGCAATTCTTTATTGCGTTTACATGCTTAGACAGTTCAGTCAACAAAAGCGATTATTAAATAAGTATATTTTAAAAAGAATACTACAGTAAAAGTTGCCAATCATAATCGATGTCAAAAATAAGGAAGCATATTTTCTTTAGATTCTTAGACAATTTAATCAGTGGAGCAATTATGTAAATAATTAAATTCAATGGTATTGAAGATTTTTTTAATATTTCGACCATTTTATTTAATATTTTAGTGGCAAAAACAGCAGATGATATTCTGACGGACTGAACACGATGCTCGATCCCAGAGAACAAACAGGCGCTGGAATGTGAAAATAATAGCTTGTTTTTGCCCAAAGTCATAAAATGTCAAGAGCACGACCGTTTCAGATTTAAAGTTCAAGTCCTGCGCTCCCAAATCAGAATCTGTGTGTAGTAAAGTCGACCTTGCTCCTTCGCCGTCTGAACTGACTGCTGATTAGCATACAGAGATTAATAAACGTGAAGGATTTAGGGCTGTTTGTGTGAGAGTTTGGCTCTCTGATCCACGATGAAGGTAATTAAAGGTGCAGATCTGTATTCTAATTGCCTATTCATACCCAGCGTGTTCCTGGTGTAATTCATAAAGCCTGAAACCAACACCTTCTGCGTTCCAGGCTAAAGATGTGCTAATGCACTCATTTCACTCGGCGTTCTCCACCAAAGAAGGCCAAACTGTATCATGTGAGCTGCTTTATTTGTCCATTTTGCGTGGGTTTGTCATTTTCAACAATGAACCTTACCTTTAATGTTGTTTTGTTTAATAAGAGTAGAAGTAGCACTTTCTTTCAATAGCCCATGCTACGTACTGACTATAAGAAACGTATTCCGCTAACCTAAACCTGAGAGTTAGTAGACATGTAGTTGACGTGTAGTTACTTAGAGAGTAAAGTGTGAAAGTAAAGTATCTTCTGCTCACCGAGGCTGCATTTATTTGATCAAAAATACAGTAAAACTGTAAAATAGTTTTGCTATTTATATACTGTTTTGTATATTCATTTCTGTGAAGCACAGCTGAATTTTCACAATCATTAGTCAGTCTTCAGTGTCACATGATTACCCCTGATGTTCTTTACCACACCCATCTTCTCCAGTATAAAGGACAGCTCTACCAAGTCTTGATTTGATCACTACCGAGCATTTTTACCTGTTTTTTTCCACTTCCTGTGTTCTGACCTTGACCGTGTTGCTTAGACTCTTGATACTAGCTGCCTGCCCTGACCCTTCTACCCTGTTTATCGTTTGAGATTGTTTACTTGTTTACTTGTTTACCATAAATCTAAACTTTGCCAGGTCGTTAAAGCTGTGCTGCACAGTATTTTTGTGGAAAGTGATACATTTTACTTTTCAGGATTCACAGATGGATAGAAAGTTCAAAGGAACAGCATTTATTTGAAACATTTGTAGCGTTATAAATGTCTTTATTTACACTTTTAAACAATTGATTGCATCACTGATACAAATAGTATTATTATTATTATTATTATTATTATTATTATTATTATTGTTGTTGTTGTTGTTTTTATACTGAAGACTGGAGTAATGATACTGGAAATTTTGTGTTGGTTACAGGAATTAATTTTATGTTATTACATAGTCATAGAAAATGGTTACTTTGAAATGCAATAATATTTCACAATTTTTACTGTATTTTTGATTTAGTAAATGCAGTCTTGGTGAGCAGAAGAGACTTTCAAATTCAGACTAAAACAGGAATTTGCAAGCTATTTACACACACACACACACACACACACACACACACACACACACACACATATATATATATATATATATGTTGTCACTAAGTGTTTCTCCCCTGTTTCTGTCTTCTCCTGACGTTATTTCCTGTCTCCTTACTTTTCTTGTTTGTTCCCATAGCTACCCATGTTTGTTTCTATGACTACTGTCCACACCCCCTTGTTACTTAGTTTGGCTTGATTGTTTGTATTGCTTTTCACTGGTGTTTTTGTTGTTTGAGGATGTCTGGATGTTTGATGCTTTCTGTATTGTTCCTCGTGAGTAATTTGTTATCTTCTTGATTAAAGCAAATGGGTTCTCTCTCTGCGTCATCGGCCCATCGAGGACTATGTGATGAACTTTGTGGAGCTAGCACATTTGGCTAATATGGACAAAGTACTTTTTTTGTGGAGCCACTCAGCTCACTCATGCCTTTGCATGATCCTCACTGGACTTTGGAGTTTTACATAGATGTGACACTCCAGCTGAGCCACTCTTTTGTTCACTATGAGTGTCATGGAAGAAGAACATTACATCACGTTCATCCTCAAGTCAAGTCAGGTCACGATTGATCTTCCAGAGTGAAGTCAATTAATGCCTAATTATCCTGAAACAAGTCAAATCAAAGTTGATCTTCTTGAGTGAAGTTGGGTCACAGTTCTTCTTGAATCAAGTCAGGTCACGGTTGATCTTTGAGAGACAAGTTAAGTCACAGTTGGTCTTTTTAAATCAAGTCAGGTCACGGTTGATCTTTGAGAGTCAAGTCAAGTCATGGTTGATATTCTAAAGTCAAGTCAGATCACAGTTGATCTTCCTGAGTTAAGTTACAGCTGGTGTGGGCTGATCTGGTTCCAGCTGGTTCTGCTGACTCAAGTCACGTCGTGGTTGATCTTCCTAAGTCAAGTCACGTTTGATCTTTTTAAGTCAAGTCAAGTCAAGTCAAGTCACGGCTAATTATCCTGAATCAAGTCAAGTCAAAGTTGATCTTCCTGGGTCAAGTCAGGTCATGGTTGATCTTCCTGTGTTAAGTTAAGTCAGGTTTGATTTTCTCAAGTCAAGTCAAATGAAGTCACGGCTAATTATCCTGAATCAAGTCAAGGTTGATCTTCTCGAATCAAGTCAGATCACGGTCAGGTCACAATTGATCCTCCTGTGTCAAGTTACAGCTGGTGCTGGCTGATCTGGTTCCAGCTGGTTCTACTGACTCAAGTTAGGTCATGGTTGATCTTCCTAAGTCAAGTCAAGTTACAGTTTATCTTACAGAGTCATGTCAAGTCACGGTTGATCTTCCAGAGTCAAGTCAGGTCAAGGTTGGTCTTCTTGAATCAAGTTAAGTCACGTTTGATCTCAAGTCAAGTCAAAGTTGATCTTTCTGGGTCAAGTCAGCTCAAGGTTGATCTCCCAGCTGGTTACAGCTGGTGTGGGCTGGTCTCGTTACAGCTGTCAGAGCTTTGCTTGAGATGCTTTATTTTGGCCACTAGATGTCCCTATAGAGCCTCATGTCTGCATTTTGTTTCTAATCAGTGCAACTGCTTTCACATGTGCCTTGTTTTAGCCTATGTATTTAAACAGAGGACTTTCTTTGGGTTCTTTGCTTGGATATTGATGTTCCTTAGCCAGTCCTGTTGTAAGTCTGCTCTAGAACGTTTCTTGACAAATCTTTTGTTTCTATGTTAAATTAAGCTTGTTTATTCTCCTGAATGTTGGAGATGTTTTTGCCTTTTTGGACTGATGATTATTATTTTTGACCTTCTCTAAGAAAAGGGATTTTTGTTCCCATTGCCTTTTTCTCATTAAACTTGGCTGAGTTAATCCAAGAACGCGTCTCACTATTGGGTTCAACTGTCTTCTGTGGCTCAGAGGTAGAACATAAGACTCTCCTGCCAGAGACCGGGTTCTAGTCCCAGTCCTGACAGAATATCCAAGCCACTATGAACCCAGAGACGCCTAAACCTGAAGAACTCCTTGCCACAGTGGCTCAGCATGAGGCCTCAGTCCAACGGCATGAATCAGTGTTGCTGCAGCAGGAGACCTTGATGGTTAAACACTCACAAGTGCTATCTGATCTCATGACCTCTGTTCGCCAGATCTTTGACCGCTTGCCTTCTACCTCAGCGGCGGCGTCTACTTCAGCTGCCCCTGTACCCCCTCTGGATTCTCGAGTGCCCACTCCCCTTACTGAACCTCGCCTACCTCCACCACAACGTTTCTCAGGTGATCCCAGTGCATGTGATGGTTTCCTGACTCAGTGCTCTCTCTCATTTGAATTGCAACCATCTTCCTTCCCTCAGATCGGGCCAAGATCGCATATGTTATCACCCTCCTTTCGGGCAAGGCTCTTTCGTAGGCAACAGCAGTCTGGAAGGCCCAGACACCTTTCTGTTCTAGTTATTCGGCATTTGAAAAGGAGTTCAAGCGGGTCTTTGACCACCCCTCAGTGGCGGCAAGCCTCTAAGAAACTTCTCACTCTTCGACAAGGTAATGGCAGTGCAGCTGATTATGCCATTCAGTTTCGGACAGTTGCTGCAGGGAGCGGCTGAAATGATGAGGCCCTAATGGTGTGTTTCCTGAATGGTTTGTCAGAGGCAATCAAGGATGATCTGGCTACCAGAGAACCTGCTCACGATCTTGAGACTCTTATGGATCAAGCAGTTAGGTTGGATAATCGTCTGAGGGAAAGGAGCCTGAACCGCCCACCTGGTTACACATTCTCTGCTAGTCCATCTTTGCCTCAAATGTTACCCCAAGATTCCTCGGAACCCATGCAATTGGGTAGGACTAGGCTTTCCCCAACAGAACGAGATCGTCGTATGAGAGATCGCTGTTGCCTCTATTGTGGTTTACAAGGTCATTTTCGCTCCACCTGCCCTGAGCTTTGGGAAACTCCCGTCCCGTACAGGCAAGGAAGGACTGTAACGGAGTTACCCACACGACTTCACCTTCCAACTCTGGATTGCTCCTTCCCATCACTCTCACATTTGGAGACCAGAAACACCAACTCCAAGCTTTGATTGATTCAGGAGCTGCTGGGAATTTCATAGATATTTCCCTTGCCAAGAGTCTCCAGATCCCTAATTATTCCCTTCCTGCCCCTCTAACCGTCACAGCCCTGGATGGAAGACCGTTAGCTCCAGGGAAAGTAACTCACCTCACCTCACTGCTTGGTCTTATCGTTTACCAGCACCAAGAGAGAGTGTGCTTTCACCTCATACAGTCTCCAGAGTTTCCTGTTATCCTCGGTCACCCCTGGCTCCTCCAGCACAATCCACACTTTGACTGGTCCACTGGCGCAGTCCTCAGTTGGGGTCCCACCTGTCAGACTACCTGCTTAGCCCAGAACTCCCTTGACCCTATTCTCGAGTCTCAAGAGCCCCTAGATCTGTCTCAAGTACCTGCCCAGTACCATCACCTCAAAGCAGTATTCAGCAAGAGGAAGGCCACCTCCTTACCACCTCATCGCCCCTATGACTGCGCCATTGAGCTACTCCCAGGAACCTGTCCTCCCAGAGGTCGCATATTCTCTTTATCTCCCCCCGAACGAACTGCTATGGATCAATATATTAACGAAGCCCTTGCAGCTGGTATCATCCGACCATCCACTTCCCCTGCCGGAGCTGGGTTTTTCTTCGTTGGGAAGAAGGATGGTGGACTTCGGCCATGTATTGATTACAGGGGTCTTAACAAGATAACTATTCGAAACCGCTACCCCTTGCCACTAATGGTTACTGCCTTCGAAATACTGCAAGAAGCTTCCATCTTCACTAAGCTTGACTTGCGCAATGCCTATCATCTTGTGCGCATCAGACAAGGAGATGAATGGAAGACCGCATTCAACACGCCCACGGGGCACTATGAGTATTTAGTTATGCCCTTTGGTCTCACTAATGCCCCTGCAGTGTTTCAAGCTCTTATCAATGATGTTCTCCGCGACATGCTCAACCAGTTTGTGTTTGTTTATTTAGATGATATCCTCATCTTCTCGAGTTCCCCCCAAGAGCATGTAAGACATGTGAGTAAGGTCCTCAGGCGGCTTCTTGATAACAATCTTTATGTTAAACCGGAGAAGTGCGCATTCCACGTGACCGAAGCGCACTTCCTGGGGTTCATCATCAAGCCTGGAGAGGTACAAATGGATCCTCAAAAGGTTCAAGCTGTCGTGGACTGGCCTCCCCCTCATCAGTAAAAGAGGTACAGCGTTTCCTTGGCTTTGCCAATTTTTATCGCAAGTTCATTCAGAACTTCAGTACTGTGGCGGCTCCTTTGTCTGCCCTAACCAAGGGGAACACAACCGGTTTTCGCTGGGGATCTGAAGCCGAGTTGGCGTTTGGGAAATTAAAGAGCCATTTTACCTCTGCACCTATTCTCATTCTCCCTAACCCAGATAAACCCTTTATTGTGGAAGTCGATGCTTCAGATGTAGGAGTTGGAGCAGTGTTGTCCCAAAGGGGAGAGGACAACAAGCTGCATCCTTGTGCATTCCTTTCCCACCGCCTTACGTCGACTGAGAGGAACTATCATGTAGGGGATCGGGAGTTACTGGCTGTTAAGCTAGCGCTGGAAGAGTGGAGGCATTGGCTTGGGGGCTAAACACCCATTCCAAGTACTCACCGACCACAAAAATCTGGAGTATATTCAGCAGGCAAAACGACTCAATCCCGCCAGGCACGCTGGTCCTTATTTTCAACAGATTCCAATTCATCTTATCCTACCGTCCAGGTTCTAAGAACCTTAAACCTGATGCGCTGTCCCGAGTATATGTAAAATCCTCAGGAGGATTCTATTGCGTCAATAATCCCCAGTTCCAGGATAATTGCTCCTATCAGGTGGGATTTGGAAAAAACGGTAAAACAAGCCCAAGCCCAGAACCTGACCCAGGTGGTGGGCCAACTCGCTGTATGTTTGTCCCCAAAGCTGCCCGCTCCCAGGTCCTCCAGTGGGGACACTCCTCCGTCTCACGTGCCATCCTGGCACTTCCCGTACTCTCAATTTCTCCTGAGACGGTTTTGGTGGCCAACTATCAAGGAGGATGTGACTGCATTTGTAAATGCCTGTCCCACATGCAACCAAAGTAAGGTGTCTCACCAGTCTCCTCAGGGGCTATTGCACCCCCTCACCATACCTCATAGACCTTGGTCTCATCTTTCCATAGACTTCATCACCGGACTTCCTCTATCAAAAGGCAACACCACTATTATGGTCATAGTTGATAGGTTCTCCAAAGCGGCCCGATTTGTCCCTCTGCCTAAACTACCTACTGCAAAAGAGACTGCCGAACTAATTATAAACCATGTCTTTCGGGTCTTTGGCATTCCACAAGACATTGTCTCTGACCGGGGACCCCAATTTTCTTCCAGATTCTGGCGGGCATTTTGTCAGTCTCTGGGGGCTACAGTGAGTCTTTCCTCTGGGTTTCATCCAGAGTCCAATGGGCAAACTGAGAGAATTAACCAAGATCTTGAGACTACACTGAGGTGTATGGCAGCTAACAACCCATCCTCCTGGTCTTCCTTCATTATGTGGGCTGAATATGCACACAATACCCTCCGCTCCTCTGCTACAGGCATGTCCCCTTTTGAGTGCCAGTTTGGGTACACCCTTCACTATTCCCTGAGCAGGAGGTGGAGGTTGCAGTTCCTTCTGCCCAACAATTTGCTAAACGCTGCCGCCAGACATGGAAAAAGGCCCGAGCTAAGGTTTGTCAACAGTACCAGCACCAGGCTAATCGTGAGCGCAGACCTGCCCCCAATCTGCGCCGGGTCAAAGAGTTTGGCTCTCCACAAAGAACATTCCCTTACGGCTAGAGTCCCGTAAACTTTCCCAGAGGTTCATTGGCCCCTTCAAGATTGCCAGGAAAGTTAATCCAGTGACTTATCGTTTATACTTGCCTAAATCTTTAAAGATTAATCCGACCTTTCATGTCTCTCTGTTAAAGCCTGTTTTGTCATCTCCTTTTCTTGCCACAGGTAAACCTCCCTCTCCTCGTATCATTGGTGGTCAGCCAGCTTACACAGTCCACAGAATACTGGGCGTCCGTCGAGCACGTGGGTCCCGGCAGTATCTTGTGGACTGGGAAGGCTATGGTCCTGAGGAGCGCTCCTGGGTTCCTGCCAAAGACATCTTGGACCCAAATCTAATTCGAGAATTTCATGCTCGCAAGCCCAGTCATCCTGGATGGAACGCCAGGAGTCGTTCCTAGAGGGAGGGGTCCTGTCAGAGCTTTTGCTTGAGATGCTTTATTTTGGCCACTAGATGTCCCTATAGAGCCTCATGTCTGCATTTTGTTTCTAATCAGTGCAACTGCTTTCACATGTGCCTTGTTTTAGCCTATGTATTTAAACAGAGGACTTTCTTTGGGTTCTTTGCTTGGATATTGATGTTCCTTAGCCAGTCCTGTTGTAAGTCTGCTCTAGAACGTTTCTTGACAAATCTTTTGTTTCTATGTTAAATTAAGCTTGTTTATTCTCCCTGAATGTTGGAGATGTTTTTTGCCTTTTTTGGACTGATGATTATTATTTTTGACCTTCTCTAAGAAAAGGGATTTTTGTTCCCATTGCCTTTTTCTCATTAAACTTGGCTGAGTTAATCCAAGAACGCGTCTCACTATTGGGTTCAACTGTCTTCTGTGGCTCAGAGGTAGAACATAAGACTCTCCTGCCAGAGACCCGGGTTCTAGTCCCAGTCCTGACAACAGCTGTTTCCACTGAGTCAAGTCAGGTCACAGTTGATCTTCCCAAGTCAAGTTAAGTCACGTTTGATCTTCTCAAGTCAAGTCACGGCCAATTATCCTGAATCAAGTCAAGTCAAAGTTGATCTTCCGGGGTCAAGTTAGGTCATGGATGATCTTCCTGTGTCAAGTTAAGTCACGTTTGATCTTCTCAAGTCAAGTAATGGCTAATTATCATGAATCAAGTCAAGTCAAAGTTGATCTCCCTGGGTCAAGTCAGGTCAAGGTTGATCTTCTCGAGTCAAGTTACAGCTGGTGTAGGCTGATCTGCTTCCAGCTGGTTCTACTAACTCAAGTCAGGTCATGGTTGATCTTCCTAAGTCAAGTCAAGTTACATTTATCTTACAGTCTTCCTGTGTCTTGGATTGTCTGAATTATTTGTTATCATCTTGATTTAAAGTTGTGTTTGCAAATGGATTCTCTCTCTGCCTTGTCTCATTGTCACACATGTATACTCAGAAGTGGAAGTCAGAAGTGAGAGGTGAGAGGCAGCATCTGGTGAACTCATGACTGAAACGTATGAATAGATCAATCATTTAAAGGTCTCTGTTGAATCAGTGATTTGACCACCAAATTGAGACCCTTATTCGTTGACCATAATCCAGTGAAGGATCTGGCTATAAAATCTGATGATATTGTAGTTAGAATTGCTTTCAGTCACCGATATGATGATGAAGATGGATGGGGCGTTTATGAACTGGACAGATTTCAGTGTTGGTACAGATTCTGTGACAGTTTCATGTATTATTTATCTAACACAACTCATGTCTATGGGCGTCTGTCTCATGCTGCTGATAGCACAGAAAATAATTCAGTCCTCAAACAGATGACGTGCCGCCGGGCTCTGGACGAAGCCGACAGATTCCCGGAAACAAGCCGCTGCCGATTTGAAACTGAGATGAAGAGTGTTTGAATGTGTGCCAGTGACTTTTGGCACAATGAGACACAAATGCAATGAGAAATGTCTGATTGCTCTCAATGTGCACCATGCACATGCATCTATTTTACAGCTCATTCACATGAATGCTCATTTTACTTTCATCTTGCATATCCAAATCTAAAATGACATGCAGTGCGAAAACTTCTTTTGGTGTTTTATATTGTACCCTGAGCAGCCGGTGATGATGATGATGTGTGTAGTTTCAAGCCAAAGCGTCACCTTTAATCAATATGGTAATGTGGCATTTTACTCTGGTGCACTGAACCACAGCTGCTTAAGTACCGTGGTAACCTTCAGATAACTATATAACACATGTAACAAATTCAAGCAGTGACAGATAGACTGGGCTTCTTTACGGCTTCATCATAAACCTATATCACATAAGACTAATATTTAAACTATTACCATTACTAGTATCACTAGTATTATAAATGTTAGAGGTGTTTTAAGATTAGAACCCATGTAGAAATGTGTTATTCTCTTTTTTTAAGCATGATAAACAGAAATAGTACGAAAAAATAACTTGCTTTGCAGTCAATGGGCGCACACAGCTGATAAAAACATATAGTTTCATCTTTTGTCTTCTCTAGATGTTAACTGGTGGACTAGACGGCTGTGGATTGTTGTGAGGTTTTCATCAGCTGTTTGGACTCTCATTCTGACGGCACCCATTCACTGCTGAGAATCCATTCATTTAATTAATTTTGCACTCTTCGAAAAGAAAAAAGAAAACATGAAACTGAAGCATTTCTGTTGACACTCAATGCTGCTGGATGTAATTTGTCTTATTTTTGAGCCAGATAGATGAAAAAATGACATATTTTGTTGGTTTAAGGCTGTGTTTTTGTAATATTCACAGTGAGCTGGTGTGGATTGAAAGGGCTGTGTAAATGAATAGGTTTGAATGATGTATTCATCGTTGGTCGCGGCACTTGTACTGTAAGTGATCTTGTCTAAAGGCAATCACGACGCTTTTAATGCTCCATTTGAGCAGCTCGTCCTACATCACCGGGGAAGATGCGCTCCGAGACCACTGTGATATAACAGCAATTTTTCATCACAATAAGGCAAACGCAACCTCAACACAAACAACAACCCAGATTGTTGCCTTCCATAAAATACTGGGACCGTCAACTAAAGATGGCGTTTGGATTTAATCCACAATGCACTCATCATCCTGAAGTTTATTGACCATGATAAAAATGGCAAATCAAACTGTTTAGCATATTGCATTTTCTCCATGTGACACGTCCGTTATGTCATTACCTGCTGGTTAATGGTGATGCCAAGCGCTTTCCAGAATGGAATAGAGATTAATGTGCAGCGCATAAATTAGATGGATCACATTAATACATTACAAAGAGTTCCCTCACTGCACTTTTGGGGCTGATGAGCAATTAGCATATCATTGTATGAGAGTTTATATCACGTCGACCCATTCATTTCCATGCTATAATTATGTGCGTGTGGCTCCTCGTTTAGAAAAAGTGCTATGAAAAGAAAACTGAAAGTAGATAAAAAATGCAATTTCCAAAAGAGTCGGACATGACTGAACATGATGTAAGTGTACAACGAGGAAAATGTGCATTTGATTTTATTTTCCTCATAGATTTTTGACAAATTTAGCGCTGTGCTTTCATTAGCATCTGCTGTTCACTTTGCATGTGGAAATTAATTGATGAATATTGATGAATATTTAATTTTTAATTTCAAAAACATTGTGTAGCAAATAAGAATCACTGAATATATTTTGAGACAAAAGTCAACATTAAAATTTGAATCAAGTTTTTTGTTTGTTAGTTTGTTTTTAACTCAAGAATATGTATGGCATTGGGGTAAAAAGTGCCCCCGTTATTGTGTTAAAGAAACAATAATTAACATGATCAAAAATATCCAGCTTTTTCCACTTGTTGACATGACATAGTTGGATTCAAATGTTTAATACCATTATTAATTTGAGTATCAACCTTAGTGCTATTAGGGTATTTTTATTTTAAAATATGATATTATTTAGATCATAATATTATTAAATAAATTCATTGTGATTGTAAAGCCATATCTATCATGCAGTGAGTCTATTTGAGGAAGGTCAGACAGGCAGAGAATCAATGACATCGACAGGAATATAGGAGACAAAGACAGGGTCATAAACAATACCAGGCAATGGTCAGGGCGGGCAGCAATAATCAAAGCCAGACAGTCCAAGAAAGGTATCGATAGGCAGGCACCGAACAATCAGAGAAACAGTGGGCAGTCCAAGGATCAGTACAAAGGAGTCAGCAGAGGGTTAGAAAGCTCAGAATTATCAGCGGAGGCAAGAATAAGACTTTGCCATGAAGGGAATGTGAGCAGCGTTTAAATAGGGGAGATAATGAGGAGCACCTGGGCAGGTAATCATTCTCGGGGACAAGGCATGATAGAAACTGTAGTTCAGAGACTTAATAATCAGGAGAGGGTCCCTCCAGTGGCAGATGGAGAGAGCCTGGGCATTTACCCAAGATCGTTCCTCAGGTCCGTAACCCTCCCAGTCAGCAAGGTATTGGAGTACTCAACCTTAGCGTCAGGATTAGTCTCGTCCGGGTCCCTCTCTTTTCTCGGTCCAACGATAGGTTTGAGCAGTGATACATGGAAAGTGAGGGGTGATTCAATTGGGGGTGATACCCAGAAGTTAAGCTGACGTTGATGCCGAGCTGTGTGCAAAAGGCATGCTAAACCCGTGACGTGAATTGGGCCCTTACTTGGACACAATGTCCTCCGGCACACACAAAAAAGAGAAATACCTAGTTCATTAAAAACCTTGGCCATTCCCCAGGCCATGGGAAGTTTAGGAAGGGGCACAAAGTCCACAGCAATATGAGACCAGGGCCTTTGGGGTATGGGTAGTGGCTGTAGCAAACCTGCTGGTCGTTGGTGAGAGGATTTGGATATATTACGTGTTTGACATTGCTTAACAAAGCTCACTATATCCGCCTGAAGTGTGGGCCACCAGAATTCACTGGAAGTGAGTTGCAGGGTCTCTGTGATGCCTAGATGCCCCATACTGCGATAATCGTACTTTGTCGTACTTTGAGCCTGGTACATGCCTGGGGTTCAGTCTTTTTGCAGACTTAATGTATTCCAGATTTCTGTGGTCGGTCAGTTACACAAACGGCAACTTAGCTCCCTCCAACCAGTGCCTCAAATGCAGCCTTCATTTCCAATAATTCTCGATAATTCCCATGCGAGAGTAAAAGACAATTAAGTTGGCTCACCATGGCGATGTGAAAGTACCGTGGAGCTGAAGTTTCAAATAAATCTCAGATAGAAATGAGCAAATCCCAGAAAACATTGCATCTCTTTCAGTTTCTTGGGTTGTGGCCAGTTTATGACAGCATAGACCGTATGATCATCCATGGTCACCTCCTCGGGACCAGTAGTATAGCCTAAGAAGGAGACATGTGACTGATGAAACTCAAATTGCTGTAATTTGGCATATAGTTGATGTTGAATAAGGCGTAGGAGGACTGCAGTTTTCCACTCATTTCCCTCACTAATCCTGATCAGGTTGTAGGCGTTACACAGATTAAGTTTGGTGAAAAGCTTGGCATTCCGTAGCTGTTCAAGAGCCGCCGGGACGAGGGGCAATGGATACCGGTACTTCACCGTGATATCGTTGGGGCTACAATAGTCTATACAGTGCCAAAAGCCACCATCATCCTTCTTGACAAAGAACCCTGCTGACGGGTGATGTGGAGGGACGGATGAAGCCCTTAGCTAGTTCCTCCTCTATGTAGGATTTCATGGTTTCTGACTCAGGTTGTGATAATGGGAAGATGCCTGGTGGGTCCTGCATCTGGGATGAGAACTATGTCACAATCATAGGAGCGATGTGGTGGTAGATGTGTGGCTGAAAGCTGCTGCCAAATCTTGATACTCAGCTGGGATTTCTAGGGAATCAGAGCGACAGGACGGTTCATCCGCAGCAAATTCTAGTTGTATAGATGCAATGCAGTGTTGAAGACAACTTTCTCTCTATTGTGTGAGTTTCTTGTGGGGCCATGAGATGGTTGGGTTATGTAATTTGAGCCAAGGGAGTCCGAGAATTATGTGGCGTTGTGGTGAATCTATTGCAAAGAGTCAGATCTTCTCCTTGTGCAAAGTGTTGGCTTGTAGTTTGATCTCCTGAATGAGGAGCTTCTTTGCGCGTTTTTCGCATTCTTCTGAACAGAGGCGAGTGTGGCTGATCCACATGGACTCGGAATCAAGTATGGTCTTTGGGAGTTCCAGCTTCTGTGAAGCTGAAAAGCAGTGACGACTCATCAATTTGTCGATGCGAATGGTGAGCTCCATGAATTGATCCAAAGATTTCTCCTCATCATGGCAACCGAGCTCAGCTTGCAGGTCGGCATTAATTCCCTTGCGATACATCAGTTTTAGCAGATCCGATCCCCATCCAGCCTGTGCAGCAAGTGTGCGAAAGGTAAGAGTATAATCAGCGGCCGTACTTTTACATTGGCGTAGTGCGAGAAGCTGTTCCCCTGGCTCCTTTCTTTTGGCGGGGTGTTTGAATACGGCTCTGAACTAACGCAGGAAATCGGGGCAAGTTGGGAGCGTCAATCGCCTGCCTTCCCATGTAGTGGTAGCCCATTTCAGCGCTCTCCCAGTAAGTTAGGAGCACATGAAAGCCACTTCGCTATCATCTGTGAAGTACAAATCGGGTTGTTGTGTGATAAACACGGAGCATTGTAGTAAAAAACCCTTACAGTCTAAGTGGACGTCCATGACATGCGGAGTCCCACAAGGCTCAATTCTTGCGCCGCTCTTGTTTAGCCTGTATATGCTCCCACTAAGTCAAATAATGAGAAAGAATCAAATTGCCTATCACAGCTATGCTGACGACACGCAGATCTACCTAGCCTTATCACCAAGTGACTACAGCCCCATTGACTCACTCTGCCAATGCATTGATGAAATCAACAGTTGGATGTGCCAAAATTTTCTTCAGTTAAACAAGGAGAAAACTGAGGTCATTGCATTTGGAAATAAAGATGAAGTCCACAAGGTGAATGCATATCTTGACTCAAGGGGTCAAACAACCAAAAGGCAAGTCAAGAATCTTGGTGTGATTCTAGAGACCGACCTTAGTTTCAGCTGTCATGTCAAAGCAGTGACTAAATCAGCGTACTACCACCTAAAAAATATTGCAAGAATCAGATGCTTTGTGCCCAGGCAAGACCTGGAGAAACTAGTCCATGCCTTCATCACCAGCAGGGTGGACTATTGTAATGGTCTCCTCACTGGCCTTCCCAAAAGACCATCAGACAGCTGCAGCTCATCCAGAACGCTGCTGCCAGGATCCTGACTCGAACCAGAAAATCAGAGCACATCACACCAGTCCTCAGGTCCTTACACTGGCTTCCAGTGACATTTAGAATTGATTTTAAAGCACTTTTACTCGTTTATAAATCACTCAATGGACTAGGACCTAAATACATTGCAGATATGATCACTATTTATACACCTAACAGACCACTCAGATCACTAGGATCAAGTCAGTTAGAAATACCAAAGGTTCACACCAAACAAGGAGAATCTGCTTTTAGTTATTATGCTGCTCGCGTCTGGAACCAGCTTCCTGAAGAGATCAGATGTGCTGAAACATTAGTCACTTTTAAATCCAGACTCAAAACTCATCTGTTTAGTTGTGCATTTACAGAATGAGCACTGTGCTGCGTCCCAACTGTGCTACTTTGCTTCTTTTATTTTAAACTGTTTTAATCTCTTTTTGCTTTAAATTCAATTTATCTTAAATCAGTGTTTTTATTTTATTTTAATTTCTTTTATTGTTATTTAAACCTTGTAATTATTTTATTTCCTCTTTTGTAAAGCACTTTGAATTACCATTGTGTATGAAATGTGCTATATAAATAAACTTGCCTTGCCTTACATTTGGCGAGGTTGCCCTCAAATTTGTCGCTTTGCACCTCTCTCTCTGTGACCGTTTCAACACGACCAGTTTGTACATATATTACGAGTTGGCAAATTACAAATTAGCCACAGATTTACCAACTTGTAATACATGTGTGATTTTGTAACTCATTATTTTGTATGTTTTTTCTAAACCCCAGTGACTGGTAGGTTTGTTGGTGGGGTCAGGTGTAGGGCATTCGTACAAAAATTCATACGAATTGGCCACTCGTAAAAAAAATGGTACGATTTGGCAAAAATTGTTTGTCGTAAAACATGTACGAAT
>NC_056718.1:26689785-26692285 GCF_018831695.1 Puntigrus tetrazona
TAGACTCAGATACATAGACTCAGATAGATACATAGACTCAGATACATAGATCTAGATAGAGATTTGTCGTGATTTTAGAACATTCTAACAGGAAATGTTCTCATAACATAAACTTTTTAAAAGTTGAATACTGCAAAAAGTTTTTAAAGCAGTGTTTCTAGAACATTCTTGTAACTTTATTAATATTACATAAACATTGTCACAACCTTGCAAGAATGTTCTAAGAACAACGTTACTTTTACTGGACGAACGTTGCAAGAAATCTTTTCATAACGTTTAAACGACGTTCTAATGACTGCGAGAAACCTCTGCGTTTCAACATCCATAGAACTGTAAAAAAGAAATGTTCAATATCATTACATTTAGGGTGAAAATCAAGTTCCCTGAATGACGTTCTGGTCCCAACTAGAAAACGTTCCCACCACGTTCTAATAACCTGCCTTTGCTACATGCAGTCATCAAAAGAAGAGGTCAGTTTCTGTGGATTGTTGTGATGTTTTTCTGGCACCCATTCACTGCAGTTCACTGCTGGATCAGCAACATTTCTCGAATCTGTCGTCAAATCTCTCTCTGATTTACGCCGCAGTAGTTTTTTGCATCAGTGTAACGCAGGTCTCTTCATTGGCTTTCTGCTGTGCCTCATGATGGATTATTCTGAACTTTTGCTGTTTCCGCTTCTTTGCTTTGCTGTTATCCGAGGTTTAGCGTCATCGCTCACGTTTGTTTGCTTCGGGTAAATTGCAGCATGTTGTTTAGTGTGTGTGTGTGTGTGTGTGTGTGTGTGTGTGTGTGATAGCGTCCACACACCTGGAGAAACAGAGCTCTATGATGACAGATGAATGAACCTGAACGTATTCCCTATTCCTGTTTTCTGCTGCTTCATCTATTAATCATAAAGCGTGTGCTGGACCCATACAGGTTGGATTGCTAGAGTTTGGGTTGATGTGCAGTAATTATGATGGCCTTATAAAGGAGCTTCTGGTATAACGCAGAGGTCACTGCATACATTATATATTTAGAGGTTTCTTTTTTGTAATTAATTATTTAATTCTCCTCAAAACCAGATTTCTTTTATGAATTTAGGCTCTATTTTTGCACCCGATTCAATCGAAAAACTTTATTCCCATGCTTTAAAAATGTAAGCATAATCAAAGCGGTACAATATAACTTGACAGATTTTATGAAATCTTGTGTAATGGTGTAAAGAGATCTTTTGCAGCAACATTGTCTCGGCTCCAATTTTTTAGAAATTGTTCACTTTTGTAAAGGTTGCGCACACACACACACACACACACACACACACACACACACACACACACACACACACACAGACACAGACACAGACACAGACACACACACACACACACACACACGCACACACACACACCACACACACGCACACACAGACACACACGCACACACACACACACACACACACACACACAGACACAGACACAGACAGACACACACAATCAATCAATCAATCATTTTTATTTATATAGCGCTTTTAACAACACAGGTTGCATCAAAGCACTGTACAGTATAATGACAGGGATGTATAGTGGCGAGAGTGACCAATTTCTTATTAAATGCAGAGACGGTCTCTGTAGTCAATTCAACGATAGTCACTAGAAGTTAAGTGTCCCCAACCAAGCAAGCCAGAGGCGACAGTGGCAAGAAACAAAACCCCATGCATACAGAATGGAAAAAAAAACCTTGGGAGAAACCAGACTCAGTTGGGGTCAGTTCTCCTCTGACCGGACGCCCAGCACTTAACCTCCAGTTCAATTTTAAACGCAGCTGTGTCAGGTAGTGTAAATGACTTAGTGTGTGCGTGTGTGTGTGTGCATCAGGATCTGGTGATCTGTCGACGGGCGCATCTAGGTTTTCTGGTCTCTGATGAACATAATCTCTGGGTGCTGATCCACCATCTAGTCTGGATACAAACTGTGAAAACAGATTGAGAAAGAGACAGGACTAATATTAGCGTAGATGCCATTCTTTTCACGATGTCACAAGTACATCGTATTTTAGGAGTAGTGTTCCCGGTTCCAGCAAATCTAAGTAATGCAGCCTAAAAATCCTTTAACGGATTTGAATAATAAAAGGTGTGTTGGTGTGTTATGTGTAGGCTAAGTTAAAAGATGTGTCTTTAATCTAGATTTAAACTGGCAGAGTGTGTCTGCTTCCCGAACAGAGTTAGGGAGATTGTTCCAGAGTTTAGGTGCTAGATAGGAAAATGATCTGCCGCCCGCATGATTGATTTTGATATTCTAGGTATTATCAGATGGCCAGAGTTTTGAGAACGCAGCGGACGTGCAGGACTATAATGTGATAAGAGCTCGCTCAGGTATTGAGGAGCTAAACCATTCAGGGCTTTATAGGTAATTAATAGGATTTTAAAATCTATTCGATGTTTGATAGGAGCCAGTGCAGTGTTGACAGAACCGGGCTAATGTGATCATACTTCCTAGTTCTAGTAAGGACTCTGGCTGCTGCG
>NC_056718.1:26697285-26699999 GCF_018831695.1 Puntigrus tetrazona
GATCAGACCTGTTCAGGTGTCCACAAGCTGCCAGCAGACACTGCCAAAGAATATTTTATTCTTCTTGGTATTTTCATCTTGGTTTTTTTCTTGAATTAAGAATGACTTGTTTTCTATTACTTTTAAATATTGACGAGTCTGTGTGTCTGTCTGTGTGTGTGTCTGTGTGTGTCTGTCTGTGTGTGTCTGTGTGTGTCTGTCTGTGTGTGTCTGTCTGTGTGTGTTATGCAGTAATCAACATTTGAAGTGGAAGACAAGAATGCATTTTGGTTTTATGTTTTAGGATGATTTTGTCCTTAAATCCAAAATGCATTCTTATCTTCCATAAAAAAAGAATATATATCATTAAAAATATATTATATAAAAATATATAATAATAAATAATAATAATAATAATAATAATAATAATAATAATAATAATAATAATAAAAAAAAATATATATATATATATATATATATATATATATATATATATATATATATATATAAAATTGTGTGTGGGGATGTCAAAACGTTAAGATGTTTGCATCAAAAGTGATTTAATTTCCATAGAAAGCACTTTAAATGTAAGTAAAATGTCTACTTTAAAGTTTCTGGAGAACAAAGTCTCAAAATTTGGTTGAAATAACGTGACGTTGTCATTCAACACAATATTTATGTATAAAAAATTCAAAGCGGCATGCTTATTCTTGATCGAGATTAATTTAAATATATTCATTAGTTTATTTTTGTTCATTCAGATATTGAAATGGATCTTGATTCATCATCTTAAAACAAGTGTGCTTTCAAATGAACAGTGTTTATGCATCAAGATGAACACGTTTTATTAGTGAATAGATTCCCTGAGACTCGAACCCTTGACCTTGGAGATCAGTAGAGTCATATAATAGTTCAACACATGAAAGGCACAGTGATCTCGACGGCAGATAAAGACACTTCCACGAGGATGCTGTAGATTCACAAGAAACGAGTCTTGAAGTCCAGAAGACGCTCTTTCCTCTGAAGTGTCTTCATAGCTTCTCTAAGGGACCGTCCTCCAAACACAGGAGAGAAGAGCGTTGTGTGTGTGTGTGTCTCTGACGCTCGTTCATGAACACACAGCTCCGACGCTCGACGCGAACCACCATCACACAGCTCCAAAAGAGCTGGACGGATTAAAGGAATGACGTGTTTGAGGATAGAAAGTCGTCAGAATCGTTATCAAGACGAGCTTATTTCTTCCGGTGTATTCAGGCTAGGCTTTTTAACCAAACCCCTTCTTTTCTGTGGGGTTTGCTTTAGAATGTGAACTGTGCAGCAAGAAAAGTAAAAATAAATGAAAATAAATAAATAATAAAACATTAAATTACACATTACTACACTTCAAAGGCCTTTTAAAAATGTGTATTTATTTTTATTTTTTTTTTAGTATTGAAGATTTAATCGGTCTCTTTTCACTTTTATTTTCTGCTGAAATTTTAAAAATTAAGATAAACTTAAAAGTACTTTTTTGTATTATGAGTACATCAGAATAGTAGTTTTTCATGCTTATTAATTGAATCTTAGTTTTTGATTATTTTTGGGAGTTGAATGCATTGGTTACATTGTAGAAATTATACCATTTATTTTTATTGTATTTTTTCTATTGTATTTTTATGGTTGAAACTGTAGTTGACATGGTAATCAATTTAATTATATATTTCACATCTAATATCTAAGTATCTTAATATCGTGGATGTTTATTTAACCGTTCGTAGCCATTTTAAAAAATGCATTAAAATTTTATTGCTTTTTTTATTGCTCTACCAATGGGGGCATAAAAACGATATTTAGAATTGATTTATTTATGATTTGGAGTTGAATGCATTGGTCCCTTTAAGATTAATTTTATAAAACGATTATTAAATATTCTGCTGTTTATTGATCGTTGAATCTGTAGCTGATCAATCGCCGATCAAAGCGTCCAAATATCTAATATTTTAGAAAATGTCATAAAAAAAAGGAAAATTAAATTTATGCTCAAAGACGAACAAAACATCTAAAAACGGGGTAGTAAAAATATTATTTAGAATTTATTATTGAGTTGATTTTTACTGACTCTACTGATATATTTAGTTTGAAGCAAAAAAAAAAAATTAACTTTAAGCAAAATGTTATTTTGCATCTCAGGTAAATGATTTGATCATATATACTTGGTACTTGGGGAAAAACGGTAACACGAAGCACAAAATCCTGTTTCTACTGTAATGCATGCGTTCAGACTCATACAGACATATTTACATTTTACCGAGAGATGATTTGATTGCACTTTTGCTGTTTCCATGGTAACAGTAACTTCTTAAGTTTAGTTCTTCAGAGGGATTCGGCAATTAAAGCGCTTTTTAAGCTCGACTTGTGTCCTCTACAGAAGCGTCCATATATTTGAGGTATATATCACCCTCTGAGCTCACGCTTGGGCCGTCTTGAAAGGTTTATATGTTATTAAAAATCAGAATGAGATTTTTAGCTGAAGAACCTGCCGCTGCGCTCTGCTAATTTACAACGGCCCCAGAATAAGTGTTCTGAGAGTCATTTCAAGACATGGCTTTAGTGCACATAAATTATAATCAGTCCCCATTCATTTCAGTGCACTTCAGACAAACCTTCTCAAAGCTGGCCTTTTTTAATGAAAGGTGAAGAAGTTTGGTTTATTTCTGTTAGTCTTGAACTGAAGCCGCACCGAGGAAGTAAACGGA